>NC_141535.1:42032500-42332500 GCF_021556685.1 Rattus norvegicus
AGAAATACTGACTGACCTGTGTATTGAATATGAGCATCCACTCACACACATCCCATCAAAGGTCTGGCTCAGAAACCTCAAGCCCTACATTCTCCTCTTCCTTCTGGGTGGCTTTAGAGACACCCAGTCAAGCACAGTGACTGAACAGCACTGACAAGAGAAAGCTGTCCCCAGTGCAGGATGCCAAGAGAGAAGTAAGCAAAGCCATGTGATGCCAACGAGCAGTTAGCATTTAGGAGGTGACTTTTACTTCCTGAAAAATAATTTTGGTTACCGGACTTTTGAACGTCAAGGTTCCCTTCTTTATAAAATCTCATAAAAAGCACATCCTGGTTCTACTTGATGGTTCTCAAGAGCCAGCTTTCACAGGGCTTTCCAATAACTTGCAGTGGGAGAATAAGCCATTCGTACTCCTAGCAAGAGGAATCTTCAGTAATCAGGTTTTTCTTTTTTTTTTCCCTCTCTCACCGTTTCTCCCTGAGCTCACAAATGATAAGATTATCTTCAGGACAGGTACTTGGCACATGAAACAAATGATCCTTTGCTTCCCCGTGAGTGACTCTGCATCCCAAGATGTCTTCTCTTCCTGGAGGGAGCCAGTTCTGTGTACTGATTGTCTGTGCTAGTAAACATCTGTTTGCTGACATGAATAGGGTTGTATCTTTATTGACACACTTGTGAGGCTGCTTCAGAGAAGCTGCTGCTGGCCCCGCAACTTCTTGGGGAGGAAATGGGGCACCTTGGCAGGAGGGCAGCCTTGAGGAACAGGGTGATATAGTATAAGGTGACTCTTAGTAATCACTATGTGTCTGAGCTATTTGACTTGTAAAACCAAGGGGGAATGGGGCAAAAAGAGGATAGGTTCTGTCTCAGAGGCTAACGCTTTCTGATCCTATCATGGAAGCTCCCCCTTGTGGAGCATGGACCATCCTGTGAATGAATTATACTGTGTGCCATAAGCCTTGAGGTTTTTGGTAAAAGCAGTGTAGCCTTGAATGACCTAACCACCCAAGTTCTTTCCATCATTCCCCATGTGAGTAAGGTCTCCTTGGCAAGCATCTGTTTACCAGGAGAGCCAGGTAGGACATCTTTATATTTGAGCACTGTGCTCCAGTTTCCTGCCAGTTCCTGGAATTATTTAAACAAGCCAGACTCATCTCCTCATGGAAACCCAGCTTTTTTTCCCCCTCTTTTGCCTATAAGGCTGGCCTCACACAGTCCCTGCTTGTTCACGCTGTTTCTGCGTTGAACCTCCATGCATTCTATGTATGCGCAGTGTCTTTCTCAGGGTTGAGAGTTTCTGTGCCAATGGTTTGTTGTAAATTGTTCAATATTGGTATCATGTATTTTCAGCTATGCCTCTCTCCCTGGTATGGAGGGTAAAAATAGAGCTGATCAAAACATGCTGCATTCACCCTTTCTACATTAACAAATTTCCATCACTGATTCTTGTACCTCCAACACAGAGGAGCCTGATACTTAGTATGTTATATGCATCTGTTTGAAAAAATGAATAAACAAATCTCACAGTCCCTTTTGGTTAAGGGTTTCACTGAATGCTCTCTCTCCAGCTATAAAATCTTTACTAATGTATAATCTGGTAAGTTAGTCAGTGTTCTATCACTATGAAAATATATGTAGGATGGGAAATGCGAAACTTTATTTTGATTTCTGGTCTTAGCTCACATTGCTTGACCATGTTACACTTGGGCTTTTGTTTAAGCAATGTGTCAAGACAGAGAACACACGGAGGGGCTGAGAGGGGAGGGGGACAGACTCTTAAAGTCCTTCAAAGACATGGCCTAACTCCTTTTTGCTAGGCTTCCTCTATAATCTTTAGATATCACAGGCTACTGACCATATCTTAGAATCTGGTCTTTGTAATGTACTTAAGATACAAGCATCAGGATAGGCTGGGGTCTGGGAGAAGAGGGCACAGATCCTCAGTAATGTCTTCCAAGTTCTTTCAAACCCAGAGTGGGTGTTGCAGGCAAGCTAACAGCTGGAACTGATGTTGGAAACACAACCTTGTTTAGCTTAGTGTTATACTGAAGCGCTTTGGAACATTCAAGCATTAAAAAATGTTAGTGAACTGGGCTATATATAACACCTTTTGAGACGCTCTAGTTCATGTGAAGGATTACCCCCAAATAACTTGTTACGCAGGATGGGTGGTTAGATAGACAGACAGATTGGTTGGTGAAAGGATGGATGGATTTTTAGGCTTTTTTCTCAAAGCATATTTACTCACAGAGGAAACTGGAATGCAAAAGAGAGAAGATAGAGTAGGGGAGGGAAGAAGCTTTTATTTGGAGGATTCTGTGATGACATCACCCTTCACTAGGCCAGTATATTATTTCCCTTCTGTACTGTAACCAAATCAATTAGTGGTCACTTACCCCAGCCATGATAATGAAGTTACGCCAGAGAAAATCTGGTCCAATATAAAGGTTAGAGAAGGCTGTCATTGTTTCCATGAGAACTTGAATTGGAGGGGAAATCTGAGGACCCTATGGATCCCCAGGTCTCAGCATCTCTAGCTCACACTTAGCACAGACCCTTCTAAAGCTTTATTTCCACACATCTATCTATTTTTCTTATCATGCTCTCACCATCTAAAAGGATTACTCAGATCTGATTTCCTGTGGAGAGGAAGTTTTTCCTGCTTTTATCTTTATTTGTTTTTCTTTAAAGAAATTATGAGGAGTTTTTCTCAGCTTGTTATTTTTCACCTGTATTATTACCCAGTATCATAATTTTATTCTTACTTGTTTTGCAAAGGCAAAGATCTCAAGGAGTTTTTCTCCTCCTTTTACAATCCTTTATGCAAAGCTCTACTCGCAATAGTTTTTTTTTTTTTTAATCAGTCTTTGCTGCTTATTCATTCCATAGCAGTTGCCAGATAGGTTGCCTTCTGTGGCCTTGAGTATTGTTATTGAGGAGACGAGGAAGCAGAATTGTGTCAGTCTGTCTGAGGTCATACTGAACTGATTCACAAGACACTCTGAACTCTGCATATTGAAACAGTGGAACACTGAATAGTTTTCTTGCTGCAACGATTAGGCCGGGCGGCTTCCCAGATGTTGCTTAAATTGCGTTACCCTTTAGCTGCTGCTAATCCTTACTATGATTTTCTTTCTTCTTTCTTTCTTTTTTTTTTAAGCATGAATTGGTACTGCAGACCTATGAGCTCACTCACCAAGGGGTTGAGCTCAGCAGCTGGAGGGACAGTGGTTGACCGGTTTATAACAAGTGAAGAAACAGGTGAAGAAAGAATGAGTGGAATCATTATTTTGACATTTCTAGGTATCTGATATGGCAACGGAATTGAAGGGGACTTTCCATTTAGATTACTCTAAGACATCTGTTTTAGTGTCTTTGGCAGGACTCTCTAAGGGATGACTAGTCCAAAATCCTCATTAATATAAGCTCTGTTGCTCCAGCGGTGGTAGGTGCAATGCAGGTGGGTGTTAGTGTGGAGTTTATAAGACCAAACCCACCTCAGCAACTGCCACTAATTGGCTCCCCTGGGAAGTCCCAAGAGAAGCTGTCAATCTTGAAGACTCAGTTTTTGTTTGTGATTTGTTGTGATTTCTCTTCTGCTGCTCTTTCTCTACCTTCATCCATACTACCTCTCCTTCTTGCACACATAAGTGGTTGTTCCCAAAGCACAAATAATCAGGAAGACAAGACATACCTCTTCTGAGATTGAACATTTCACCCCCTTTCTGCCCTTCTTCCATTCTCACCAGGACTGGAAGACAATCCCCAGTTCTGTGAAAGGATGCTCTCCAAGGTATAGCTGACGCAGCTAGAACATACCCTGAATAAATCCATCAGACAGTATACTGTCCCAGTGTGTTACAGAAGTTGGTTTCTGGTTCTCCTAAAAATGAATTCTACTCATCTGAAAACTGACCGTGATCTTAATCCCATCCCTAATTATATCGTTGTATTTTAAGGTTAAATTACAGGGTAAGGGAAGCTACATTTAAAGGGTATGGGGTATAAAATAGAGAGAGGCTTTCTGTGGTCCTGGGGATGATAGTGGTAATAATAGCTACTCTTTAATAAGCAATTATATGTGAATTAACTACTCTGATCCTCTTTTATAGGACGATATAATATCTCAGAGGGAATTTGCTCAAGGTCTCAGACAAGTGCAATGTCAGGACTTGACGTTAGGTTTGTTCGACTCCAAATGCCTGTGTTCTTAACTGCTCTGCTCTGCTTAGCCTTTTGTTTTATTTCTTTTAACCCAATGTACAAAAGTAATTCCGATAACTCTCTAACCCAGCAGGCATACTTTGAAGTACTTGAGGAAGAAGTCAGGGACATTTGACTAGTCACAATGCTGTTTTGTTATTCCATGTAATATATTTCAGGTCACTCACAATTCTGAGTGCTGTCCGAGGCTGAATCCAGGTGACAGTGAGCTTTGTGAGTGGTGAGGGTTTATTAGAATGCTAGCTTAATTGTAACATTCTTCTGATCTTTCTTATGATTACATAGAGAGGATACTGAAGAGACTTGGAGGAAGCGTCTCTCTTCTTGAAATATATAGACTAAGTTGCTGGATTCCATCTATCCCAGGTTGGGGAGCTTCATATGCTCTGGTCAGTATGTCATGTAGAATACAGGATTAGAATACATTCCAGAGAATAACCAAGTTTAGATATATTACTTTTATGTGTTTCAAACCTATTTGAAGCCCAGGAAATTAACAATTTATTTTTTTTGAGCACAATTAATTTAATAAGCTCATGTTTTGGGTAGTACTTGATTTAACCTGATTTATGAAAACTGATTTTAAAAAATTATGATCTTTAAACCTGAGGCATTCCTCTTAGGTTGTAAGTGCTAAATACAGCTTTTCTTTTGGCTTCCTCATGAGCAAAATTACTTAGTGCTAAGTTCTTCAGATCACCCCCAAGCATTCATCTGCCTATTTTTGAGAGCAGTCTCACTGGTGTAGTACTTTTAATAGGGTAGAAATTCAGGATATATATTGAGGTATATCCTGAAATACCTGTAAAGTCCTCTCAGAGTCAGGACCTTCTCCTGGCAGATTTTAAAAAGAGAGGTAAGGGAAAATGAGTGGGAGAAAAGGAATCACCATGGAGTCTGACTTCGAGTAAAAAACAGATTCTGAAACCCAAAGTTCAAACATTAACTAGAGCCCTCCTCTCATGCAGTTAGAGCTATTTCTGTTCTGTAACTGGGTTGTTTCTATTGGATGAAGAAATAGAGTGCAAATGTACATTTATAATCCAGTTTATACTTCAGCCACGATGTTTAAATTCTCCTGTTCTAACCTACGCTCAAAATAAAAATCCAGACTAGCAAAGAACTCCATGTCAAAGTTTCTTTTGGGCCTTCGTTCATTTTCAATATCTCTCTATAGCTTAGGGAGAGATTAAAAAAACAATAAAATGACTGAATGTTGAGACAAAACAGAGAGAGTGGCTGTTTCTGGTCTGTGGACAGACAGGACAGCCAGCTACTGACTCACAGTCTGTCTGGAAAGGTTAGCAATGGCTTTGAAATTTTATCTAGACTATCTTTTTTCCTTTGGGCAGAAGCTTTCTTATACTTCCCCAGTAGATAATCTGTCCTGTATTTTAATGAAACTTCCAATGTGGAGGACACAAGCTCCCAGAGGATCTCATTGTGAGATTCGACAGCTATCGGAGCCAGACTCTGTTGTCTATTTTTACTGTTTGTGCTCGCCATGGGGATGATCAACTTTTTGTAAACAGAATCGAATCTATATAAAACCATTTTGTGCGGTACTTGAACAGACTGACAGATATTTATAAAACTAAACAGCCGCCCTGGAGCCTGACTAGTCCAGTCCCGTCACTGTAACTATTGGAGGTCTTCTATCCTCCACATTGAGATGACTGGGTGCCTTCTTTGAAGTTCATGCTATGTTCCTGATTCAGTTCTCCCTGCTCCTTCCCAGTTTTGGCCATCTGCATCCACTGTTAGTATTTTCCTCTCAGTGTTAAAATCACGTTGGCTCTTTTAGCCTATATTCAAAATACATAACTCCTTTCAGTAAGCAAAGTGGTCTTTTTTTTTAATTAACTTGAGTATTTCTTATTTACATTTCGAGTGTTAATCACTTTCCCGGTTTCTGGGCAAACATCCCCCTAATCCCTCCTCCACCCCTCCTTTATGGGTGTTCCCCTCCCCATCCTCCCCCCATTGCCACCCTCCCCCCAACAATCTAGTCCACTGGGGGTTCAGTCTTAGCAGGACCCAGGGCTTCCCCTTCCACTGGTGCTCTTACTAGGATATTCATTGCTGCCTATGAGGTCAGAGTCCAGGGTCAGTCCATGTATAGTCTTTAGGTAGTGGCTTAGTCCCTGGAAGCTCTGGTTGCTTGTCATTGTTGTACATATGGGGTCTCAAGCCCCCTTCAAGCTCTTCCAGTTCTTTCTCTGATTCCTTCAACGGGGGTCCTATTCTCAGTTCAGTGGTTTGCTGCTGGCATTCGCCTCTGTATTTGCTGTATTCTGGCTGTGTCTCTCAGGAGCGATCTACATCCGGCTCCTGTCGGCCTGCACTTCTTTGCTTCATCCATCTTGTCTGATTGGATGGCTGTATATGTATGGGCCACACGTGGGGCAGGCTCTGAATGGGTGTTCCTTCTGTGTCTGTTTTAATCTTTGCCTCTATATTCCCTGCCAAGGGAATTCTTGTTCCCCTTTTAAAGAAGGAGTGAAGCATTCACATTTTGATCATCCATCTTGAGTTTCATTTGTTCTAGGCATCTAGGGTAATTCAAGCATTTGGGCTAATAGCCACTTATCAATGAGTGCATACCTTGTGTGTTTTTCTGTGATTGGGTTACCTCACTCAGGATGATATTTTCCAGTTCCAACCATTTGCCTACGAATTTCATAAAGTCATTGTTTTTGATAGCTGAGTAATATTCCATTGTGTAGATGTACCACATTTTCTGTATCCACTCCTCTGTTGAAGGGCATCTGGGTTCTTTCCAGCTTCTGGCTATTATAAATAAGGCTGCGATGAACATAGTGGAGCACGTGTCTTTTTTATATGTTGGGGCATCTTGTGAGTATATGCCCAAGAGAGGTATAGCTGGATCCTCAGGAAGTTCAATGTCTAGTTTTCTGAGGAACCTCCAGACTGATTTCCAGAATGGTTGTACCAGTCTGCAATCCCACCAACAATGGAGGAGTATTCCTCTTTCTCCACATCCTCGCCAGCATCTGCTGTCATCTGAGTTTCTGATCTTAGCCATTCTCACTGGTGTGAGGTGAAATCTCAGGGTTGTTTTGATTTGCATTTCCCTTATGACTAAAGATGTTGAACATTTCTTTAGGTGTTTCTCAGCCATTCGGCATTCCTCAGCTGTGAATTCTTTGTTTAGCTCTGAACCCCATTATTTAATAGGGTTATTTGTCTCCCTGCGGTCTAGCTTCTTGAGTTCTTTGTATATTTTGGATATAAGCCCTCTATCTGTTGTAGGATTGGTAAAGATCTTTTCCCAATCTGTTGGTTGCCATCTTGTCCTAACCACAGTGTCCATTGCCTTACAGAAGCTTTGCAGTTTTATGAGATCCCATTTGTCGATTCTTGATCTTAGACCATAAGCCATTGGTGTTTTGTTCAGGAAATTTTTTCCAGTGCCCATGTGTTCCAGATGCTTCCCTAGTTTTTCTTCTATTAGTTTGAGTGTATCTGGTTTGATGTGGAGGTCCTGATCCACTTGGACTTAAGCTTTGTACAGGGCGATAAGCATGGATCGATCTGCATTCTTCTCCATATTGACCTCCAGTTGAACCAGCACCATTTGCTGAAAATGCTATCTTTTTTCCATTGAATGGTTTTGGCTCCTTTGTCAAAAATCAAGTGACCATAGGTGTGTGGGTTCATTTCTGGGTCTTCAATTCTGTTCCATTGGTCTATCTGTCTGTCTCTGTACTAATACCATGTGGTTTTTATCACTATTGCTCTGTAATACTGCTTGAGTTCAGGGATAGTGATTCCCCCTGAAGTCCTTTTATTGTTGAGGATAGTTTTAGCTATCTTGGGTTTTTTGTTATTCCAGATGAATTTGCAAATTGTTCTATCTAACTCTTTGAAGAATTGGATTGGTATTTTGATGGGGATTGCATTGAATCTGTAGATCGCATTGGTAGAATGGCCATTTTTACTATATTAATCCTGCCAATCCATGAGCATGGGAGATCTTTCCATCTTCTGAGGTCTTCTTCAATTTCTTTCTTCAGAGTCTTGAAGTTCTTATTGTACAGATCTTTTACTTGCTTGGTTCAAGTCACACCGAGGTACTTTATATTATTTGGGTCTATTACAAAGGGTGTCATTTCCCTAATTTCTTTCTCAGCTTGTTTCTCTTTTGTGTAGAGGAAGGCTACTGATCTATTTGAGTTAATTTTATACCCAGCCACTTTGCTGAAGTTGTTTATCATCTTTAGTAGTTCTCTGGTGGAACTTTTGGGATCACTTAAATATACTATCATATCATCTGCAAATAGTGATATTTTGACTTCTTCTTTTCCGATCTGTATCCCCTTGACCACCTTTTGTTGTCTGATTGCTCTGGCTAGAACTTCAAGAACTATTATGAATAAGTAGGGAGAGAGTGGGCAGCCTTGTCTAGTCCCTGATTTTAGTGGGATTGCTTCAAGTTTCTCTCCATTTAGTTTAATGTTAGCAACTGGTTTGCTGTATATGGCTTTTACTATGTTTAGGTATGGGCCTTGAATTCCTATTCTTTGCAGGACTTTTATCATGAAGGGGTGTTGAATTTTGTCAAATGCTTTCTCAGCATCTAATGAAATGATCATGTGGTTTTGTTCTTTCAGTTTGTTTATATAATGGATCACGTTGATGGTTTTTCTGTATATTAAACCATCCCTGCATGCCTGGGATGAAGCCTACTTGATCATGGTGGATGATTGTTTTGATGTGCTCTTGGATTCGGTTTGCCAGAATTTTATTGAGTATTTTTGCGTCGATATTCATAAGGGAAATTGGTCTGAAGTTCTCTTTCTTTGTTGGGTCTTTGTGTGGTTTAGCTATAAGAGTAATTGTGGCTTCATAGAAGGAATTCGGGAGTGCTCCATCTGTTTCAATTTTGTGGAATAGTTTGGATAATATTGGTATGAGGTCTTCTATGAAGCTCTGATAGAATTCTGCACTAAACCCGTCTGGGCCTGGGCTCTTTTTGGTTGGGAGACCTTTAATGACTGCTTCTATTTCTTTAGGAGTTATGGGATTGTTTAATTGGTTTATCTGTTCCTGATTTAACTTCGGTACCTGGTATCTGTCTAGGAAATTGTCCATTTCCTGCAGATTTCCAAGTTTTGTTGAATATAGGCTTTTATAGTAAGATCTGATGATTTTTTGAATTTCCTCTGAGTCTGTAGTTATGTCTCCCTTTTCATTTCTGATTTTGTTAATTTGGACACACTCTCTGTGTCCTCTCGTTAGTCTGGCTAAGGGTTTATCTATCTTGTTGCTTTTCTCAAAGAACCAACTTTTGGTTCTGTTGATTCTTTCTATGGTCCTTTTTGTTTCTACTTGGTTGATTTCAGCTCTGAGTTTGATTATTTCCTGTCTTCTACTCCTCCTGGGTGTATTTGCTTCTTTTAGTTCTAGAGCTTTTAGGTGTTATGTCAAGCTGCTGACATATGCTCTTTCCTGTTTCTCTCTGCAGGCACTCAGCGCTATGAGTTTTCCTCTTAGCACAGCTTTCATTGTGTCCCATAAGTTTGGGTATGTTGTACCTTCATTTTCATTAAATTCTAAAAAGTCTTTAATTTCTTTCTTTATTTCTTCCTTGACCAGGTTATCATTGAGTAGAGCATTGTTCAATTTCCACATATATGTGGGCATTCTTCCCTTATTGTTATTGAAGACCAGCTTTAGGCCGTGGTGTTCTGATAGCATGCATGGGATTATTTCAATCTTTCTGTACCTGTTGAGGCCCATTTTTTGACCAATTATATGGTCAATTTTGGAGAAAGTACCATGAGGAGCTGAGAAGAAGGTATATCCTTTTGCTTTAGGATAGAATGTTCTATAAATATCTGTTAAGTCCATTTGGCTCATGACTTCTCTTAGTCTGTCTATGTCTCTGTTTAATTTCTGTTTCCATGATCTGTCTATTGATGAGAGTGGGGTGTTGAAATCTCCCACTATTATTGTGTGAGGTGCAATGTGTGTTTTGAGCTTTACTAAGGTTTCTTTTATGTATGTAGGTGCCCTTGTATTTGGGGCATAGATATTTAGGATTGAGAGTTCATCTTGGTGGATTTTTCCTTTGATGAATATGAAGTGTCCTTCCTTATCTTTTTTGATGACTTTTAGTTGAAAATTGATTTTATTTGATATTAGAATGGCTACTCCAGCTTGCTTCTTCTGACTATTTGCTTGGAAAGTTGATTTCCAGCCTTTCACTCTGAGGTAGTGTCTGTCTTTGTCTCTGAGTTGTGTTTCCTGTAGGCAGCAGAATGCAGGGTCCTCAATGCGTATCCAGTTTGTTAATCTATGTCTTTTTATTGGGGAGTTGAGTCCATTGATTTTGAGAGATATTAAGGAATAGTGATTATTGCTTCCTGTTACATTCATATTTGGATATGAGGTTATGTTTGCGTGCTTTTCTTCTCTTTGTTTTGTTGCCAAGATGATTAGTTTCTTGCTTCTTCTTAGGGTATATCTTGCCTCCTTATGTTGGGCTTTACCATTTATTATCCTTTGTAGTGCTGGATTTGTAGAAAGCTATTGTGTAAATTTGGTTTTGTCATGGAATATCTTGGTTTCTCCATCTATGTTAATTGAGAGTTTTGCAGGATACAGTAACCTGGGCTGGCATTTGTGTTCTCTTAGGGTGTGTATGACATCTGTCCAGGATCTTCTGCCTTTCACAGTCTCTGGCGAAAAGTCTGGTGTGATTCTGATAGGTCTGCCTTTATATGTTACTTGACCTTTTTCCATTACTGCTTTTAATATTCTTTCTTTATTTTGTGGGTTTGGTGTTTTGACTATTCTGTGATGGGAAGTGTTTCTTTTCTGGTCCAATCTATTTGGAGTTTTGTAGGCGTCTTGTATGCTTATGGGTATCTCTTTCTTTAGGTTAGGGAAGTTTTCTTCTATGATTTTATTGAAGATATTTACTGGTCCTTTGAGCTGGGAGTCTTCACTCTCTTCTATACCTATTATCCTTAGGTTTGATCTTCTCATTGAGTCCTGGATTTCCTGTATGTTTTGGACCAGTAGCTTTTTCTGCTTTACATTATCTTTGACTGTTGAGTCGATGATTTCTATGGAATCTTCTGCTCCTGAGATTCTCTCTTCCATCTATTGTATTCTGTTGGTGAAGCTCGTATGTACAGCTCCTTGTCTCTTCTTTTGGTTTTCTATATCCAGGGTTGTTTCCATGTGTTCTTTCTTGATTGCTTCTATTTCCATTTTTAATTCCTTCAACTGTTTGATTGTGTTTTCCTGGAATTCTTTCAGGGATTTTTGCGATTCCTCTCTATGTGCTTCTACTTGTTTTTTATGTTTTCCTGGAATTCTTTCAGGGATTTTTGCGATTCCTCTCTGTAGGCTTCTACTTGTTTATTAATGTTTTCCTGTGTTTCTCTAAGGGAGTTCTTCACGTCTTTCTTGAAGTCCTCCAGCATCATGATCAAATGTGATTTTAAATCTAGATCTTGCTTTTCTGGTGTGTTTGGATATTCCGTTTTTGCTTTGGTGGGAGAATTGGGCTCCGATGATGCCATATAGTCTCTGTTTCTGTTGCTTGGGTTCCTGTGCTTGCCTCTCGCCATCAGATTATCTCTAGTGTTCCTTTGTTCTGCTATTTTTGACAGTGGCTAGACTGTCCTATAAGCCTGTGTGTCAGGAGTGCTGTAGACCTGATTTCCTGTTTTCTTTCAGCCAGTTATGGGGACAGAGTTTTCTGCTTTCGGGCGTGTAGTTTTTCCTATCTACAGGTCTTCAGCTGTTCCTGTGGGCCTGTGTCTTGAGTTCACCAGGCAGGTCACTTGCAGCAGAAAAGTTGGTCTTACCTGTGGTCCCGAGGCTCAAGTTTGCTCATGGGGTGTTGCTTATGAGCTCTCCGCAGTGGTTGCAACCAGGAAGATCTGCGCCGCCCTTTCCGGGAGCTTCCCTTCACCAGGGTTCCAGATGGCGTTTGGTGTTTTCCTCTGGAATCAGTAATGTGTGCAGAGTGCAGTCTCTTCTGGTTTCCCAGGCCTGTCTGCCTCTCTGAAGATTTAGCTCTCCCTCCCACGGGATTTGGGTGCAGAGAACTGTTTATCTGGTCGGTCCCTTCAGGTTCCGGCGGTGTCTCAGGCACAGGGGTCCTGCTGCTCCTGGGCCCTCCCCCACGGGAACCCAGAGGCCATATACAGTTTCCTCTTGGGCCAGGGATGTGGGCAGGGGTGGGCAGTGTTGGTGGTCTCTTCTGCTCTGCAGCCTCAGGAGTGCCCACCTGACCAGGCGGTGAGGTCTCTCTCCCACGAGGTTTGGGAGCAGAGAGCTGCTGCGGGCAGGCATCCGCAGGTTTGGGACTCCAGCTAAATACTGGAAGTGCCCGGCCCTAGAGGAATTTTGCCTCTGTGTGTCTTGAGTTCACCAATCAGGTCGATTGCAGCAGAAAAGTTGGTCTTACCTGTGGTCCCGAGGCTCAAGTTTGCTTGTGGGGTGCTGCCTACAAGCTCTCCGCGGCGGCAGCAACCAGGAAGATCAGTGGTCTTCTTTTTTATTAGTTGATTTTGTTTTTGTCATTTTTATACATAGATACAATACTATTATAATTACTCTGATCTCTTATCACTGGCGTACAGTGCTAGAAGATGGTGAGAATATGTGAGAGTTGAATACTAAGTCCTAGAAGAGATATTTATACATTAAAAAAAAATAAAACAGTGCCTATTAACACCGAGCATGGATGTGCATACCTGCAATTCTAGGACTAGGGAGATTGAGGCTGGGTGACCACAAGTCCAAAACCAACTTGGGCTGCATATTGAGACCTTGTTTCAGAAAGTAAAGGAAATAAAAAAGGAGAGGGAGGGGGTGAGGAGGTAGAGGATGAGGAGGAGAAAAAGAAAGACTATGATGAGTCGTGCCTGTTATTGATGGAAAAGTAAGATCGGCATTGAAATGTATTAAAGGCTTTGGCTGAGGTGCTCTGTCTGTAGCTAAGGCTTCGGGGGTTGATGACTCAGTAAGTATGAGCCTCGCTTATTGCCATCAGGTGAGTGTTCAGATCACCACAGATTTCCCTGACAGGCCCCACACCAGGTAGATATTCACAGATATAAAAAAACCAACTCCATTGATAAAATATATGGTAGAGGTATAGAAACAGAGGAAACCAAGCTCAATAGACTTCTCTACTCAGTTTAGGTAATAATACAAAAAGTACATTGTAGGGCTTCAAAGCTTGGGCAAGGGTTTTCCTTTTCATTTTGTTTTGTTGGCTTGTTTGTTTTTTTGCTGGTTTTTGTTGTTGTTGTTGTTGTTGTTGTTGTTGTTGTTCTTTCTCCCCCACCGCCACGGCTTTTAGTATAAAATGCCATCTGTCTTATTATGGGATTTCCACACCTGCTTTATCATTCCTCTTACTCCAAGCCCCCATTCTTCCTGTTGACTCAGTTCCTCTCTTCACCTGGTGCCTCTGCTTTCATGACAAATCTATTCTGATTTTGTTATTCTTTTTTAAGAAGTTGTCTTTGTCCCTTTAAGTATGTATCTACTTGATCGGAACAATCAAGTAGAAGCAGAAGGACTGCCCGTTTCATCGTGTCTACCCCTTTGCCATGGGAGAGTCTAAATCCCTGCATGTGGATTTAGACTCAGTTAATCTCTGTTTGTGCAGTCCAGCCTTTCCTTCTATACTACTGAACTCTTCTAGGGCAGGAGCCTTCCTTATTCATGGGTAAAGAGGATCTAATCTACCATTTGGGTCAAGGACTGATAGTCAGTCCCATGAATGAGTCATTCAGAATTTCCATAAATGGAAAGAACTACCTTGAAAGTTTTTGAGCTCCTTGCACAGGAAGCGCTATTATGAGTGACGTCTTGAAATGGGTTGAGTTTATAATCAAAACGATAGGTCAGGATTTTCCAAAGGTTATAAAGATAATTTGAGGATAAAATTATTTATAGATAACCACACGGGGTTTTTAAAAGGTCAGAGTACAGCTTAACAGACATCTCTGGTTGGCATTTCCCCCCTAGGTCCAGATTATTTCTATTATCTTGAGCCCAGGTTCTGTCAGTAAATGTAGAATTATTACTTCAGGAAGTACACCTGTATTACTGGTATATGGGGAAAGGATATAGCCCCTCCCCATCAGACAGGTTTCATTTTTCACGTTGTACAAGGCCACTTTGTGCATATGAATACAATTTATTAAATTTATGATGAATCTACTTTTGCACTTTGCTATTTCATTATCCTCTTGTATTTTTATATGCTTCTGGAGAGCATAAAATATGCCACATATGCAGTAATCCCTCCTCAGGTAGCTAGTGTTTTGTGATCAAAGGAAAAACTCAATAAATATTTTTTTTGAAAAAAAAGATGCATATGGTAGCTCAGACATTTTTCCAATTTAGCATCTGATGATAGCAGTAGTAAATATGATGAAATTATATTGAGCAGAAGCTTATGTCTTCAATGTAGAGAAAATAAGGGAAAAAAATACCTACAATTTCACCACCAAAGAATAGCTACTGTTGAGAGGTCAGATTGAGTTAGGGAAGTGGTTCAGTCTGTAATGAGCTGGCTATGCATTTATGAGGAGCTGAATTTTATCTCTATATCCTTTGGGGTTGGGGAAGCCATGTTTGGTGCCACATGCCTGTAATTTCAGGACTAGAGAGATAGAAAAAGAGTAGATTCCTAACGCCTACCACTCAACTGACCTAAGGTCCTTTGGTGAGCTGCAGATCAGTAACAGACCCTGTCTGAAACAAAACTACACCCAAACCAGGACAGATGATTCTCCTGAGAAGCCACAGCTAAGTTTGTCATTGGTTTCTGTACACATGGACATGTGCACAGGATATGCACATACATCAGTGTATGTAATATATGTACATGTTCACAAGAAGATGTTATATTGTTTTCACCTCTACATTGTTTATATAAAGTATAATTTTATTCATAGATATAACCACATAGTACATACACAAGTTTGTGTCTTGAGATTTTCATTTGAAATTAAAGTATTCATAATCATCATATATACATTGTTAGCTTTTAATTCTACAATAAAAAAGGAAAAATATAAAAGAACTGTTTATGTCAAGACCATTTTCTGAAACAATATCTACTTGAAATTGTTTGACTTATTATTTTACAGATTTATTTTATTGTTTAAAGATTTATTTATTTATGTATTTTGTGCCTCTGTGTGTGCCCATATGTGCTCAAGTATGTAGAAGCCTACAATAGTAGGTGTCAATCCATCTAGAACTGGAGTTTCAGGTGATTGTGAATTTCCTGATATGGTTTCTGGGACCTGAATCATTTACTGGGTCTCTGCATAAACCAAACATGCCCTTAACCACTAAGCCAGCTCTCCAGCTCTAGATTTATTTTATTCCTATTTACGTGTACGCACATGTTTATACGTGAGTCACACAAGTGAGTGACTATACCCAAGGCTCAGAAGAGGACTGAAGCTCACTGAGGTACAGCTGCTAAGAACCACATCAGGGTTCTCTGAAAGAGCAGTATGCCTATTTAATCACTGACCTATCTCTCCGGTTTCTCAAAAGTCATTAAAAAATAAAATAAAATAAAATAAAACAAAGTAAAGTAAAATAAAAACAAACAGGATCTCAGTATGCAGTCCTGGCTATCCTGGAAGGAACCCACCTGGCTGGCCTTGAACTTTAGTAATGCTAACATTAAAGGTGTGTGCCACCATTAATGGATGGTTCTGATGGATGATCTTCTTAAGTGTTGATTCTTTTATTACCATATTTCTTATTGGATTTTCACTTATTCTATCTAAATATTAACATTTTCCACATAAAAGTCTGGACCAAACAATATAGGAACAGAGAATGTCTTGGTTTGGTTTTCCTTTTGACTATTTTTAAGGCATCCAGTACTTACTGACAAACTGCCAAATACACACACACACACACACACACACACACACACACACACACACACACACACACAGAGAGAGAGAGAGAGAGAGAGAGAGAGAGAGAGAGAGAAAGAGAGAGAGAGAGAGAGAAAAACAGAGAAACAGAGAAACAGAGAAACAGAGAAACAGAGAAACAGAGACAGAGACAGAGAGAGACACTGACTCTTGACTGGCTTTGGGGGGGGGAGCCCCAACTTTGTTTAGTTTTCGAAAGGGGGTGGGGTTTCCTGCTGAGGTTCACCGGTTTTTCTAATACATTTAACACTTTTGCTCTTTTGTGAATTGTTCTCTCATGTACTTCTCTGCATCTTTCTTATTTAACTGGTTCGCTGCTTTATTTTACACAGTATGTTATTTCCTGCACAAGAGGACGTTTTTCTTTTCCGAAGCCTAGTAAATGCAGCGGCAGCCAGTGGCCACAGCGGCTGCTTGGTGGACTGTTGCAATGCACCTCTGACTAAGCCCGGTTACTAAACGGTCCCTCTTCCTGTTAGTTCTGCATTGTGCAAGTGGGGTCTGGGACATTCACCCATCTCCCACTGTCTCCACTATTATTAGACATGTCCAAAAGGAGCCGGGGGGGTTGGCACTACGGGCTCGTTCAGTTTGTGTTGCTCTCTGAGATACCGAGTGCCATAACTGAATCAGTATGGTTTGGTCCTCACTTGAGCAAATTGCCAACAGCTGTGTGTGACTCCTTAAGGGTAATGAGGACCTCATTTTAGGAGAGGGGACAGATTGTGTCTGTACCTGGCAACCCACATCTTGCTACAGCTGGGATTGCTTGCGACACTCCGTTGGAGCTCATGAGTGGGCTCATCTGACAGAAAAAAAAATGTCCATTTTGTCTAAGGAGTCGCTGAATCTGTCAACATCTGGAAGGAACATTTTTCCTAGCCTGCCTTCCCTCTTCAAAATACTGGATGGGACAGAAGCTAATATAAGAACTTAACAGTCCCTGTCATTCCTTTCAACATTTTGTCAGAGAACTAAATGCTAAATGCCTTTAGACAAACTGTAAGAGCAGGTTCCTTCATACAGCAGGGCACGTTTAAAACTCTGCACCAAAGCATACAGGTGGTATCGTTATATTGTTTTAAAACTGTCCTTTTATTTTATGTGTCTGGGTGTTTTGCCAACATGTATATCTGTACACCGTGTGAATGCCTGGCTCCTGTGGAGGAAAGAGATGCCGTCAGAACCTCAGAACTGGAGTTAGATGCTTGGGGGCCATCCTGTGCACTCTGGGAATAGAATCCAGGGCCTGTGAAAGAGTAACTAAGGTTCTTGACCGCCAAGCCCTCTCTCCAGTCCCACAGCTAGTATTTTTTTTAAACAATGACCTCATGAGATTCTTAGGCAAATAGATGGAACTAGAAATATCATCCTGAGTGAGGTAACCCAGTCACAAAAGAACACACATGGTATGCACTCACTGATAAGTGGATATTAGCCCCAAAGCTCTGAATACCCAAGATACAATTCATAGACCATATGAAGCTCAAGGAGAAGGAAGACCAAAATGTGGATGCTTCACTCCTTCTTAGAAGGGGGAATAAAATACTCATAGGAGGAAATACAGGGACAAAGAGTGGAGCAGAGACTGAAGGAAAGGCCATCCAGAGGTTACCCCACCTGGGGATCCATCCCTATGCTGCCACCAAACCCAGTCACTATTGCTGATGCCAAGACATGCTTGCTGACAGGAGCCTGATATGTGTGTCTCCTGAGAAGCTTTGTCAGAGCCCTAGTGATACAGATGAGGATGCTCGCAGCTAACTATCAGACTGAGCACAGGGACCCTTGGTCCTGTGAAGGCTTGATGCCCCAGTGTAGGGGAGTGCCAGGGTGTTGAGATGGGAGTGGGTGAGTGAGGGCAGAAGTATCCTCATGGAAGCAGGGGGAGGGGCCGTGGGGGAGGGGATGAACCAGGAAAGGGGATACCATTTGAAGTACATAAAATATTCAATAAGAAAAGAAGAAGGCTCTCATGAATTAGAAGTAGTCAAGGTGTGGCTGGCATCGTAAAAACTATTCTATATCAAAGAAAACAATAGCTTTTCATGTAAGAGCCAAGGTTTGTTTTGCAGAATGAAAAAGAATGGCTAGAAATCACCTGCGTCTGGAAATCTCACCCAAATAGTTTTTCCTAAATCCAGATTTTACTCTCCTTTTTATGAATTTACAGTGTCTCCCTGTAAACACTCAGGGTATTAAATTTAGGTTCACCCTGGCCCTGCATATCACATATGTCAATTTTACTTCAATTTTAAAAACAAGCATTTACATATATAAATCTACGTATTTAGCGTCCATTATTGGATACTTTGATGTGCGTATGCATTGTGAACTGGTCAGCCACAGTTTAGCTAACTGAAGGACTCTTGATCTTGGTGTCATTGCTATCAAGTCTGTATGGTTTTAAATACTGCAAAACTGTAAAACAATTTCCAGCCTGCTTTCTTGGTTCTACCTCAGGAAGTTTGTGTTTATTCTCTGCAGGAAACAAACCTTCTCCAGGCTCTTTGTGGGGTGATTAACTTCTTCAGGCATCTATCCGCTGTTCAGTAATATTCAGCCTTGCCTCCTCAACCCTGTGTCAGATGATGTAGCCACACTATGTGCCTTTGTGATATGTGTGTGTGTTTTCTGGAACTGAGAGCTCAGTGTATTTGATGAATAATATAGTGGGCATCCAGCATAACACTTTCCCTAATGTGACCTTCCTATCCAAACCTGTGCATAATAGTTGAATTTTTCTGGTCTCTTTTAGCCCCTGTCCTTTCTAGGGAATAGAAATCTAAATGTGTCTCAAGACTATGTTGCTAGAAATTTTCCCATGCCTTATAGATTCAATAATAATTATCCGATATTTTCCTCCTAAAGCATTAAACAGATTCCTGAAACAAACACGTTTCTTCTAGGCAATGGAGAGACACATGAGCTTGTTAATAATTTTACATTTTAAATTAAGTAACAAACATAAAAAAAATGGATTCCTATTTTGTGGTATCGCTCCTAACCTTTAAGTAAGTGATTAAAAACATTCAAGAAGATATTTTCAAATCTTCAAAGAGGTCATTCTTGGCAATTAACTATATAGATAATTGCAGTGATAATGTTTGAAGTGACATGTTTACGGTCTGGTGACTTTGTGGCGGAAGAAGGTTATATGTAGTTTGGAATGTAGTCATTAGATGTTTTTGTTCTGAATATGTGTAAAGCTCTGGATTTGATCTCCAGCATTTTAGGTAAAATAAAATAAGATAAAATAAAATAAGATGAAATAAAATAAAATGATGATAAGAGAAAGCTGCATGTGGGTTGAACTCTGGCAGTTTAGAAGGAGAACAACTTGGAAGAGGCTGAATTGAGATCATGGGAAGAAATCCAAAATATTGAAAAAAATGAGTCATGAATAATTGCACGCAGAAATACATGTGTGTGATATAAACAGGGGATGCCGTGTAAACTGCGAGTTAGTGTTGGAGTAAAATGAGTTAGGGCTGGGAGAATATTTACACTCTTTCTGACCTCAGCCTTGAGAATGGGAGGATGCCACTCATCTCGGTCCCTTGGTCTGAAGAGATGGTTGCAATGCTCACAGGAAGGGAAAGGGCAAAGCTGAAGCTCCTGAGATGGGAAGCAAAGCATCCAAGACGGCGGCACCCTGTCTTCAGAGACTGTTGAAACTTGACTACTATTCTGTGAGAAAAAACACTCTATATATCAATAAAAGCTCCAGTGCAGCTCCAATAAAAGCACTGACAGTTACACTAACTGCAATTGCCACAAGCCAGAAACTGAATTAAATGCTTAATGAAGGGCCTTTCATGTAATTTTTCCAGCAGTCTAATTATATAGACACCATAATATTCTCACTTCACAGATTAAGAACCTGAGGCATATGCTCTTAAAATTTAAATATTGTTTTTAAATTTAAATAAAAATTCAAGGTCACACATTCAATGATTGGCTAATAGATTGCAGTTTTCCTTTGGTACCCATGAGACATTGGTTTGACAACCTCTGTGGACACAAAAATCTGCAGTGCTCAAGATCTTTATATAAAGTGACATTGTATTTACATATAACTTACAGACCATCTCTTGTATGATGCAAATCATCTGTAGATTTTTATAATACCTCCTATAATGCCAACAGTATGTAAATAGCTGTCATACTGTAGTCTTTAGGGCATAGTAATGGTAAAATATTTATAAATGTCCAGTGCAAATGAAGTGTTTTAAAATTCATAGAACTCCTTAGTTCTTATAGAGCCATAGAGTCAGCTGAATGTCCAAGTATCACAATATATGTATCATAGTCTATGCTGTTAAAAACTACTTTTCTCATCTTTTAATCCTGCCATATGGTTTTACATATGGTTTATCTAGATGATTCTGAAACCCAATTAAACCATGGCTACAGGATTACATCAAGAGACACCATTCTGTGATCTTCTTTGCTAGTTTGACTTTTGCTTTAGTGAAAGGACAAATGAATTCTCATAGAAGATCTGTAGTTTCTAAATTTGTAAGGTGATTCACTCTCCTGAAAGCAGGACTGGATCAGCTGACACCTTTGACAGAATACCCATTGAATGGTATCATTTCTAAAGTGTGCTTTTAAAGGCAGGAATGCTGTCACATGTAGGAGTGGATAATGACTAATACTCCTTACATGATATACAGGCATGAAGGGAAACAATATAGCCTCGTAGTATAACCCTGATATTTCTGTTGAACCTTGGACCTGCTGTAATCGATGGATCATAAGAAAAGGGTGGCCACTGTCATCCTATGTAGAAATAACTCTCCTATGAGAAACATTGGTATTCTCACTTTGGAAATGGTGGTGTACCTCTGACTCGCTTTCCCATTCTTGGGATTCTTTTCCTCCTGTTGGGTGGTCTTGTCCAGCTTTTTGCCATGTCTGTTGTATCTTGTTGTCTCTTGGAGGCTTGCCCTTTTCTGAATAGGAAACTGAGGAGTAACAGAGCCAGAGAAGAGTGGAACTTGTGGAGGGGAGCTTGGATGAATGGAGGGAGGTGAAGGTGTAGTCAGGGTGTATTGTATGAGAGAAAAATCTATTTTCAATTAAAAAAAGAAAATTGTAGACTGTTTTTGTTTATCATCGCTAAGTAAAAATAAGCACAGAGGGATACAGAGAGAAGAGATATATATGATACAGTCTTCAGAGAGGCAAGGTGATTGATGATCTGTTCAGAAACAGAAAACATTCTTAAGATACGGCCCTGTGCATTGGCAGCATATAATGCCATCCATGGATGTCCGTAGGTTAGTTATCACTGTATCAGCTTCTCATTATTACATGCTATCTGGGAGAGATACTTTCTCAAATATTGACAGATACCCTTGAATTACTATATTGGAAGCCATCAAGACATTTTTCTCCCTTTGGTTTAATGTCCTTGACTTCAGCACTAGTTCAAAGCATTCCGGTTATTGGGTATTGTCTGTGCTTCTATAATGGGAATGAATAATAGTAATTCATGTGGCTGTGCTTTTACCCACACAGTTTAGTCTCTGGCTCCAATAGCTTTTTTTTCAATTAATTCACTGCCTGGGATTGTTTTCTTTTCATCGTAAAATTGAGATAGCCTCTCAAGCCTGGAGCGCCTTCCAATCTATCAAAAGGGACAACCTAATGTTCCCAAGCAAGCTCAGTCTGAAGGCACACCCTTTAAGCCAAGGGAAGTGACTTGTTCTGCTGGGGAAAAAACACATTTCTGGGCTTATTGTTATTTTAATTGCATACAGGAGACTACAGAGGATGGGATGAGGTAGCAGTGACCCTTAGCCTGTCCGGGGGGGATGACGTGTGTGTGTGTGTGTGTGTGTGTGTGTGTGTGTGTGTGTGTGTGTGTGTGTGTGTAATTCTGTGCTGAGGAGAAAAATAACTAAAAATAAATAAAATGCATTTACTCAGAACCTCTGGGGCAAGGTGCAAAGAGCCTGTGTTGGTAGCCAAGATTAAAAATTCAAATGCTCGAGATCTGTAGAACAACTGCCATCAGCAGAGCCATAGACTCTTTCTGGGTAGCTTTCTGGCCCCTGGTTAGTTCTGACAAACTGGCTTTACATACTGATGTCCTTTGGTCTTTTGTGTTTTTGCTGTGACCCATTGGCTTTGTTTTTTTGTGGCCAAGGGATTTTTGCTTTGACTTAATCCAACAAATAACATACAGTAACCAAAAATAGGATTGTATCTTTTTAAAGTGCTAGGCAAGCCCCAAGTAGTAGAAGTCAAATATATCTGCAGTCTGTATAAACTATTTATTGATAATCTCACGAATGATAATATAAAACAGAAAAGAAGGTTTAAGTATGATATAAGAAATATTTCAAATTATCTACTTATACAGATCAATGAAGAATGATCACCTCTGAAACTACACGCGCGCGCGCGCGCGCGCGCGCACACACACACACACACACACACACACACAGTGTGACAAAAAATAGTCAAAGAAAAGGATGAGATCAGCTTGAGGGTTGGGGTTAGACATGGGAAGAGTTTCAGAGAGAGTAGCTGGGAGGAGCTGGGGGAAGGAAATGAACAGAGAAAGTAATATAATTTGTATTTAAAATTAAAAGCACATAATAATAAATACATAAATAAAAGAAATTATTTGTAGATGAGAAACATCTATTTCCACATAGACAGCCTGGTAGAGATCAGCCTGCTTCTGCCTCCTCAGGGCAGGCATTAAAGGAATGTGCCACCACACCTGGGTATTTCTTTGCTTAAAAGTGCGGTTGCATTCTCCACACCGGTCCTTCCATTTTAGTTTAGATAAGTATCTGCTACGGTTTGAATCCAGTTAGGACTCCAAGGGCCTGGTGTAAAGTCTTCAGTGTGCTGTTGGAAGGTGGTGGAACCTTCAGGGGTAGGATCTGACAGAAAGTTGTCAGCTCGCTGGAGAGATTTAAAGTAGTTGGAGTAGTTAGGGCACATCTTGTGTGAAATCGAGTCTAGCGACTTGAATTTTTGTGAGAGGCTTATTACAAAAGGAACAAGCCTGGCCCCTCCTGAACTCTTTCTCTCTGACTTTTTCTGGGGGATGTGACTATTGGTTCTCCATAGGTTTCAAGTAGAATATGTCAAAATATCCTGCCCTCACTAGAGGCTAAAAGAGTAGGTTGGCCTCATCTTTGACTCCAAATCTCTAAAATAATGATCTAAGTAAACTCCTTCTTCATATACAGCCCTTGTTGGCTGACTAATATACTACCCTATTAAACACCTGAAGGTGATATTCAACCTTAGGAGTACAAAGGTCTAGGCGTAGAACATTCCTTGTACACAAGTGTCAGAGCTTTTTGAGTCCAGATCCATGCAGTTGCCTTCTTGGTGATACCCCTTAAATCTTGGTGATGTCTCTAAAGATTCATATCATCATGAGATTAGTACTGAAGCTCATAAGAGCATGCCTTCGTGTGCAATGAGTATTCAAATGAAACTCTGTCAAAATGATTGTTCTTGCTGCAAAGAACTTTTTCTTAACACAGACTGGTTTTCAGCATAACATGTGTGTTTGATGGTAGTATTTATGTTCACAGAAAAAAAAAACTTACAGTCATCTGGGTCAGAGTTCAAAACAGAGCATGGAGAGATCTTCATGTTGTAACAGGAGAAATATGGTCATATAAAGGGATTTTCGGGCATTTACTTTAAATTTCCTTTTCATTATTGATCTTATTCATGCTTTGAGGAGTATAGTGAATTAGGACTGTATTTCTATCCCTTTAATTTCTAATATTACTTCAGATCTAGCTTAACCTAGAATATTTAAGATGTGTGGTTCTGCTGAGTTTATGAATAGAGGAGAACTATTTGGATTTCTGTTTTCGCACTCCATTTTCTAGTACAAATGAATTGTTTCATTTTCATTAAAAGGTACGTCTACTTATGCTTCTACAAAGTACCTTTGCAGAGAATAGGTTTTGAATACTCATTTCAATTCTCTTTCTTGTGACCTTATGCAGGCTCCAAACTGTTAGATCTAAAGTATGTGAGTTCTTGGAGCTGAACAGTAATTTAGTGACATTTGAATGTCATGCCTTCTCCTCAGCTAGTTTGCATATTGCAAGCAGACTAAACTTTAGGTTTTTTTTTTTTTTATAAAAACTAACCACACACACAAGACATGTTGGCGATTGTGACATATCATTTGAACCAATTGCATTTTATAAGCATTCCTAATTTGTTCTTGAATGGCCCATTATACTGAGAAGCAGGCATGAGTTTCTGTCCTGACAATTACCCTTTTGTGACAAGGTTGATTCCCTATTATTTTGACCTAAATGCTTAATAGAAGACACCTCTTCCTGTATGAAGATATAAAGCAAACAGGGCCAAAAGTTGCAGAAGCTGTAGTCATATTTTATGGAGTTGTGGTCAGCTTCTCCCCAAGGGTTGTAATCTGAGCAACTTCCTTCTGGGGAGAGTTGCAGAATGTGGAAACATCTGCAGGAGTGGCCTAGCTGCAGGAATAGGGCTAGGAGAGCCTCAGAAGAGCCACCTTGCCTGGCAGTGGGCCAAGGATGGCCCTTTCCTGCCATGACACAGGCCACGCCTACTGTCAGTTAACAGTCTGGGAAGAGACTGAAAGCACAGTTGCGGCTGTTGGAGCCACACGTTCCCTCTCTGGTGCTGCTTCTTGCATGCTGACTGCCAGCTGTAAGTGGATCAGGTATGTTGCCCCCTTTCTGAGGGCAATTTAGAACAAAGATGTAAGGCTGTGGAGTTTGGGGGTCTGAATTTAGGAAGACGTAGACATTTCATTTTGGAATCAGAAGCAGACAGATGGTTTTGATAACTGTATCAATGAATGGTCAATACATTGAAGTTTGGGAATGTACTTGGATAAAAAGGAGTTGATGAGAAAGATGTTTTTGAAAGAAAGATTAGAATGGTGGTGGGTGAGTTGTGACGGTCCAAGATCTATCCTGTTTCATTTGCTCTACTCTGGAGGTAAAGTTCCTAAAGCCTCCTCCAGACAGATGTAGCAGTCTCCTAACATTCTGCATCTGTCTTGTCCCATGGGTGTTTCAAGTCTCTCATTACTACATATGCAAGTTACATGGTCACTCAAGGACTTCCTAGGAATCTCCTTAGGAACAAGTCAGACACTCTTACTGTGACTGACACCGGTATTCCTGGACTGCTTCTTATCTTGTTCCACTCTTACTCTTTGTGGCTTCATTCAGGTACCCCTGTTTTTCCTGCAGTTCCTTGAAATATGTTGTGTACTTACACTCCTCCTCAGAGCCTTTCCACCTACATTTCCTTCAATTAGAATGTTCTTCCTCCAGAGGTCCACATGACTCATTTCCTCATGTCCCTGTCTCTGTCCAACTGGCACTTTAGAAGAGATGCTTTTAAGGCTGTACTGTCTAAAATAGAACATTCACACATTCCCCATCGCTTTCCTTCAACATACCCTGCCATCTCCCCACCCCCAGCTCTTAGGACTATAGCTTGCCACATTCTATTAAGTTGAATCATAGGACATTGTCTCTTGGTGGGACAGGAAGAGCTGGATATAGACCATTTTGTACAGTTGAATTCAAAATAAATTTATTGGTTTGCTTATTACTTTTATAGCTTTTTAAAACACGAGTCCAGACATTTGTTTGGATTTTGGTCACAGCTCTAGTATTTAAACCATAGCAAGCATTTAGAAAAGTTGCATCAAATGAATGTAAATGAAGATGTAAGCTAGTGGGATTTGTTGAGAGTAAACAGAGGACACTTAAATAGGAAGCCATCTTTGTATGTGTGATCTAGAGAAGGTTCCAGAATAAAAGTATTTCTGAGAGAATCTAGAAAATTCAGAAGGTTTTCTTTGAGGCCAAGTGAAATGCAGTTTCTAATTTGAGGTCTGAGCTACCTATGGGCTTAAATTACAGTTTTGGGTTTTTTCCCCCATGTGCCTTTCTGAAATTGAGATTAAGATAAATAATATGGTTTTTTTATTTTCATTTGTGTGTTTATGTATTTGTCTATGTGAGTATATGCCATATTTGTATGGGTGAACACAGAGGGCAGAGAGGACATTGAGTTCCTGAAGCTGGAGTTACATGTCTTGTGAGCCACTGGGTGTGGGCTTGGGGAATGAACTCTGGTCTTCGGGGACAGTAGCACACATGCTCTTAGTCACTGAGCCACCTCTCAGTGCCAGCATAACACTATGATAATATAACTCCAAATGGAGAAAGTTAGCAATTGGTAAATTATAAGGATTACACTTGCCAGTTGACTTTTATTATGGAAAACAGTTTTAGTCTGGTCCTACAAATGTGATTAATGATCTAAAAACCATCCACACTGTGTTTCGAGGTATTAGACAGGACAGACAGTCTGCTCTATGCACATATGATTGTAAAAGGAAATAAAGACATCGCCATGAGTCAGAAATAATGATGGAGTTGAAACCTAAGGCATTGGGGCCAATGCTGTGGATGCTCTCTGAAATGTCCCACACGCTAAGGACTTGGTTTCAGCAACAAAGTATAGATAAGAAATGTAAAACTTCCCCAGGGAAAGGGGATGCCTAGGGTAGGGAGCACCCTCTCAGAGGAGAAGGGGAGGGTTTTGAGGTGAAGAACTCTGGGACAGGGGACTGGGAGAAGAGACAACATTTGGGATGTAAATAAAATAATTAATTTAAAAATGATGATAAAAAGAAATGTAAAAGAGACTGTGGATTAGAACATAGACATTTAGCATACAGTTGTGGCACTTGAGTGAAAGAGACTAGGCATGTATGTATCTTTCTGTATGGTGGAGGTAAGGAAGTCATGCCTTATATAGAAAGTCATATTTCACAAAGTATATTGATGTAGATTTGCACTTCCTGTGGACTTGGGATTCTAACTCATGCCTCATATATAGAAAAAAAATCACAATTTGAAAAACTAACCCCCGGAGGCTCAGGTCTTTATACTCCTAAAGTAGTTAGAGAAATTACTTACAATCATCATGAGAGATAGGTGCCATTAAACCAAGTTTACAAGATTTCCACAGGTAAAATACCTTTGAAAGATTAACTCCCAACCTCGAATTATAAAATTCTTTAAAAAATTCTCCCATAAAAGCTAGCATAGCAGAGTGGAGTCCAAATCTAACATCTTCCAGCGTTACAGAGATCATATAAGATGACCCTGAAAATGAAATGTAACAATGTATAAATGTAATAATGTATAAATGTTAATAATGTATAAATATAGGAAAATAAAGTATGCTATACATGAGCTAGACTCTTCAAAGTGGAAAATGCAACAGTCAAAGTTAAATAGTCTTCAAAGGCAAGGCAAGAGTCAATATTCAATGTAGAGTATTTAAAGAAACAAAGAAGGCGGCCCAGAAGAACGGAGCTGAGAAATATCACAGAGGAAGAAACATGTGATAGGGAGTAAGACCACTCAAGTCTTTCATAAGCATTCTGGAAGGCAATATCTGATCATAATACACGTGATAAACAATTTTCAAAAAGGCCACAGATATCATCATTGATCAACACAGATATAAACAATTCATAAGTCAAAACAAGAATGAGTAAAAATTAGAAAATACATAAAACGGACACTAACATTAATGACAAGTTTATGGGAGGCAACAAAAGTGATGGTTAGGAATCAACAGCCTCACATTTATGTATTTGTAGTGAAAAAAGATAAAGGGAGAAGATTAGGAGGCTCGGCATACACTAAGGGATTTAGAAAGCACACAAGGAAAACAAAACAAAACACAGAAAATATATTCAAGGCAGAATGTATGTTTTAATAAAATAAAAGCCCCAAATCCAATCCAGTTTCTGGAAAGACTAAAAAGTAGGGTGACTTTTTAAATTTGAGGAAGAAAAAAAGTCAGTAATAATGTGTCAGAAATGATGTCTAAATCTGGAGCAAGAGAGCGATGGTGCTGGGTGCTATGTGTACTACTGATGGCGGTCAGAGGGGAAAGGAGACACTAGGTTATCATCGATTAAGAACAAGAGACTAAGGAAACTGATAGACCGTATATTGTTATATTTGTATATTTCAGCAAGCGATTAGATAAGTAAGTTTAAAAGGAAATAATATGGGGGCTGGTGAGATGGTTCATCTGGTAAAGTGTTAGCCATACAGGCATGGGGACCTGAGTTTCGTCTCCTAGAATCTGTTAGGTTGGGCACAGTGCTGCGTACCTATAATTTCACAGCTAGACAGGTGGAGGAAAAAGAGGAACTCTAGGGCATTTTGACCAGCCAGCCTGCTCAGTGAATTCTAGGTTCAGAAAGAGACTCTGCCCAGTCCCCCTCTCCCAGTAAATCAGAAAGCAATACAAGAAGGGATTCAGCACCGATCTCTGGCATCTTCATGCACATGTACATATGCACATGCCCAAGCCCTGCCCTCAATGTATATAGATACATACAAGCTAAAACTATAAAAAAAATCAACAAAAATTACAGAAATATAGTAATAAATTAACCAATCTAAGTATGGACATTCCTTTTAAATGAAATTTCAAAAGTTTTAGGCAAGACTCATAGAAACTTCAGTAAATGGAAATGTTTATCATATGTACAGTAATAGCAGACATATTTCAGGCCTTCCGGTATTTACATATGTTGAAGAAATGAGCTTAGGCTACTCAATGTTGGCTGCCCTAAACATTTTCACTGTTAACGTTTAAGTTTGTTTCTAACACATAAGACTATAGAATTATTTTGAGAAATATGGCAAACTATTCCTGAAGACTATACAGATATCTAAGGACCAGTCATAGTCAGTTCAATTTGGAAGATGACCACATAACAAAAGTTATGTTAAAAGTTTAGAAATTAAGATGTTTATATATCGGAGCAGCAGTAGTATCATGGTATATCACAAGTGTAAATCCATGCATGTCTAAGGACATGTGACAAATCCAGGTCATGCAGAAGGCTGCAAAAATATGTAACTATTCACATTGGGCAAATAAAAATAACAGAGGATATATATATATATATATATATATATATATATATATATATATATATATATATACATACATACCAGGGTCTGTGAGAGGTTCAGAGAAACACATGAGCAGTTGAGAGAGCACATTGCTTTCCCAGATGACTGGATTTCGTTTCCAGGACCCATGTGGGACATCTCACAGATGCCTGTAACTCCAGACCCTGGGGAATCCGACACCTGTAGCCCCTTGGATACGTACGTTCATGTGCACACATCCACACAAAGACACATGCTTTTTAAAAGATAGTAGAAAATAAACTTTAAACAATCCCGGGCACAATGTAAAGAGAAAGGTAAAAATTAAGAGTTCACATTTTTTTCTTATCTAGGGTTACTGAGTAGGGAAGAATTTTTTTCAGAGTTTGAAGCATAAGCCATAAGGAAACATAAAATACTGTCTTAATGTATTGAAAGGAAATCTATGTATAGCTAAATAGACCAGCAACATTAAAATATTATAAGCTTCAGATAGCTGGCAATGCATACAACCAATAAAATGAGTTTATACTTATATCTGAATATTTAAAAATTCAACTGAGTTATTTTATTTTATTTTTTTTTATTAACTTGAGTATTTCTTATATACATTTCGAGTGTTATTCCCTTTCCCGGTTTCCGGGCAAACATCCCCCTAATCCCTCCCCCTCCCCTTCTTTATTGGTGTTCCCCTCCCCATCCTCCCCCCATTGCCGCCCTCCCCCCAACAATCTAGTTCACTGGGGGTTCAGTCTTAGCAGGACCCAGGGCTTCCCCTTCCACTGGTGCTCTTACTAGGATATTCATTGCTACCTATGGGGTCAGAGTCCAGGGTCAGTCAATGTATAGTCTTTAGGTAGTGGTTTAGTCCCTGGAAGCTCTGGTTGCTTGGCGTTGTTGTACATATGGTGTCTCGAGTCCCTTCAAGCTCTTCCAGTTCTTTCTCTGATTCCTTCAATGGGGGTCCTATTCTCAGTTCAGTGGTTTGCTGCTGGCATTCGCCTCTGTATTTGCTGTATTCTGGCTGTGTCTCTCAGGAGAGATCTACATCTGGCTCCTGTCGGCCTGCACTTCTTTGCTTTATCCATCTTGTCTAATTGGATGGCTGTATATGTGTGGGCCACATGTGGGTCAGGCTCTGAATGGGTGTTCCTTCTGTGTCTGTTTTAATCTTTGCCTCTCTATTCCCTGCCAAGGGTATTCTTGTTCCCCTTTTAAAGAAGGAGTGAAGCATTCACATTTTGATTATCCATCTTGAGTTTCATTTGTTCTAGGCATCTAGGGTAATTCAAGCATTTGGGCTAATAGCCACTTATCAATGAGTGCATACCATGTATGTCTTTCTGTGATTGGGTTAGCTCACTCAGGATGATATTTTCCAGTTCCAACCATTTGCCTACGAATTTCATAAAGTCATTGTTTTTGATAGCTGAGTAATATTCCATTGTGTAGATGTACCACATTTTCTGTATCCATTCCTCTGTTGAAGGGCATCTGGGTTCTTTCCAGCTTCTGGCTATTATAAATAAGGCTGCGATGAACATAGTGGAGCACGTGTCTCTTTTATATGTTGGGGCATCTTTTGGGTATATGCCCAAGAGAGGTATAGCTGGATCCTCAGGCAGTTCAATGTCCAATTTTCTGAGGAACCTCCAGACTGATTTCCAGAATGGTTTTACCAGTCTGCAATCCCACCAACAATGGAGGAGTGTTCCTCTTTCTCCGCATCCTCGCCAGCATCTGCTGTCACCTGAGTTTTTGATCTTAGCCATTCTCACTGGTGTGAGGTGAAATCTCAGGGTTGTTTTGATTTGCATTTCCCTTATGACTAAAGATGTTGAACATTTCTTTAGGTGTTTCTCAGCCATTCGGCATTCCTCATCTGTGAATTCTTTGTTTAGCTCTGAACCCCATTTTTTAATAGGGTTATTTGTCTCCCTGCGGTCTAACTTCTGAACAAGACACTCATGGAAGAGAAAATAAATAGAACTCATAACTGCATAAACACCTGGTTTATCACAATAATAACTGGGTCAATAAAAATTAAAGCTGAAATTTCCATTCCAAACCCATCATTTTGGGAAAATGAAAAATCTGAAAATGCTAAATGTCAGTGATAACGTAAGAGCATAAATAGGAACACTTGACCAAATGTTTAAAAAGCAAGATGGTTTGAAATTATTTAATATAGTGAAGCATACACAACCTGAAAAGAGAATTCTGATTCTAGGCATATATGCTGGAGACATTCTATCTATTTTCTGAGACACATGTACAGAAGAAGTATTTCACACTGTTTCATAAGAGAATGATCCTGGGAAAATTTATATATTTCCATCAATAGGAGAAAACTCTTTCAGAGAGAAAGGTAGGGGGTTGGAGGGACAGGAAGGGGGAGCAGCATTTGGGATGTGAATTAACTAATTAATTAAAAAACAAAATTATGTATTCAAACAGTGGAGTATAGCATAGCAGATCCAACACTAAACTGCATGAGATATATTCCCATGAGTAGCGCACAACATAAAGGTAGGCAAAAAGAAATTGAACACAGAAAATGTGTGGAAGGGTGCACATAGGAGTGCCACTTAAAGTTTTAGGCCACACATACAGCATTCTGTATTTTCAAACATCATAGTCCTAGTGAGTAAAATAATTTTAAAAGTGGAAATCCTAAACCCCAACATTTAGGATCATTCTGTGAGTGGAGGTGAAGACGGTGAGAAATGGGATGAAGGGTACAGGAATACACTAACTGAGGCTTCAATCGGTCCTTGTGGTTTGTCTGTCCCCAACATTATGTTGGATAATGACTTAAGATGCTCATCACAGGCAAAGGTTGTACAGGGATGCCCTGACGACCTTCCCCAGCTTCCCCTGAGGATTATAGCTCGCGTGACTGTAGTGCAGTACCAAGTCAGAAGCTGGACATTGGTCGTGTGTGCATTAGCTCTTTGTTACCTCTGTCACATGTGCAGATTTGGGTGATCACTCTGTCAATCAAGAGTCAGAGCCAACACTACCTAGATTTCTTCCTTTGACTTTTTGCTCAGTTTTTCAAGCCATCTTATGAGTGCACCTGCAGTTGCTTTTTATTACTGTTGCTGTTGTTGAGTCCAGATGTAATGGCTTTGTAATCATTCACCTGTCGAAGGGCATCTTGATATTTTCTGTGTTTTGACAATTGTACACAGGTTTCTATGAACAACTGTGCAGAGCGTTTTTTGGGGGTAGACTTATTCTCTGGAATGAATGCTCTAGAATAAATTCCCGGGTAGAGTGGTAAACAGTGTTTTGGATTTGCTACAAGTCCTTTTCTTTTCCTTTTCTTTCATTTTTCTGTGCTGGGATCAGACCCTGGATATTGTATGGTCAAGACTAGTGGATCTACTGCCGAGCCTTGTGCTTACCTATGGTTCTTTATGCTGGTTTTTCAGAGTTTTGTTACCTTGGTCATGCATGAGAGGTCTGGTTTCTCCGCATCTTGGCAAATGTTTGGTATTTCCGCTGTTCTGTTGGCATGGTGATGAAGTATTATCATCACAAGCCTCATAGATCGCATGGATATCTCACTAGATTTCTACTGGTGCAATAAATGCCTGTATGTAAACTGAGTGACTTAAAGCAACAGCTTTATTATCTCATAGTTTACAGGTGAGAGTTCGAACATTGGTCGCTCTGGGTTGAAACCACTGTTAGCACAGCATGTCCCTTCTGTAGACTGGTGGAAGAGTCAATGTCCTTCCTCCTTCCAGCTACTAGAGACTGTTCACATCCATTAACTCTCAGCTCCCCTTTCTTTATCTTCACATTAAATAATTCTGGGTTGAATTCTCTCCTGGACCACATTATCCTGACCTATTTGTTTGGAAGTCAGCTTGGCACCTCTGTATAAATCAGGCTTATTATACAATATACAAGCATTTATTTATATATGTTTTATATAATTATGCAAAATAATTATACAAATAATGACACCTTTGCATTTTGGGTTTTTTTCTTTGTTTTGGGAAATAGGGTCTCCTTTTATGTTTCATGAAAACTCCATATGTCACCTAAGCTTGGTTCTTGTCACCTAACCTCTACGTCTCAGTGCTTCTACTGCCTCACCATCCTAAGTGCTAAGATCACAGATGTTGGCAACCACGCTATCTGATTGCACCACTACAAAACCAAAAAACTGACCTCCCTTCATGCATCTGCAGTCTTAATTTTCCTTCGCCAGGTGCTGCAACAAGTTTACCCATCCTGGGGAATAAAAAAGTGAGGAGCTAGCATAGGAAAAAAAAAAAAGCAAAGCAAAATGTCATGTGGTAATTGGCCCTCCACGTGTATTGTCAGCAAAATGGCTTCTGACCATATTCCAACTCTATAATTCTTTAACAGTTACTATTAGGTGTTGAGTGTTTGTTCAATGTACACTTTTTGTCAAAGTGAATCCTTTCCCTGATGCTTGAACTACGAATATTTGCCTGTCTTTCTTCTCACAAGAGGTGTTTATTTTTAACTTTTATTTTTCTTCTTCTTTTTTTTTTTTTTTTTCAGAACTGGGGACCGAACCCAGGGCCTTGCGCTTGCTAGGCAAGTGCTCTACCACTGAGCTAAATCCCCAACCCCACTTATTTTTTTTCTTAAGCATGTAGTTAGCATGTAACAATATTAACTAGGAAATAACTTGGACAAGTTGATCCTATTGATATACAGCGTTGCTAAGGTAAAAACTCACAGAGTATTATCCTAATTACCTTGTTCATATTCCTCTATTACAAAATCATGACTTTGATTATAGTTCTGAGGATGTGTTACTGAGATCGTTCTCTTCTGCTTTAAAGGATTTATAATTCCCCCTTCTATACCCAAGCACCCTTTTGGTGTAAGTTTTCTACAAATAGCAAGTTGTTGGTTGAGGCTTATTTTCCCTTTTAGTAGATATCTCTGTGTGTATTTTTCTAGCCTCCTTCTCCACCCAAGTCTTTTCTTTCTCTATATAATAGTTTTCTAACCTTTGCAAAAACATAGTAAATTGGTCAGTCAGAAATAGTAGACCATGACTGTTATCCCAGAATGATGCAGGTTGAGGCAGGAGGATCATTACAATTTGAAGTGGTCCTTTGTTACACAGAGGGTTCCAGGCCAACCTTGGCAGCTGCAAAATGAGACGTTGTCTAAATTTGTTTTGGTCATATTAAATGGAAACAAATTTTTGGCAGGATCTCACTTGCAGACCAGGCTGGTCTTGAGCTCATGGTGAACCTCCTACGTCAGTCACCCTAGTGTTGAAATAAAAGGCATGAGCCATTGTGTTTGTCAAGATAAATGGTTTCATTTCTTTAAAGCAAAGAAAAATATAATAAATGTTTAAGGTTTGATAAAGCAAAGAGTATAATTTCAAATATTTTTGTTAGATTGGAATACTCCAGAATAATAATACAAAAGGGAATTATTCACATTCTCCAACTCTAAAAATACTAAGAGTAATCATAAATAGAAGACTGATAGCTATGTGAATTTGATCAAGACAAGTTCCCTTGCAGGGCATAGTAACCCACACCCTTAATCCCATATGTGGAAAACAGAGGCAGAACAATCTCTGTGAGTTTGAGGCCAGCCTGGTCTACATAGTGACTTCCAAGACAGCCAGTGCTAGATAGTGAGACCCTGTCTCGAAAAAAACAAAAATAAACAAAATCAAAACAGACAGACAGACAGACAGACAGACAGACAAATGACCTCTTCTTCATCTAGGCTTCATAGGCTTCAGTTTTACTTCCTGTGAACCAAGAAGCGAAAATCAAGGGTCCCTAGAGGGTTTCTCCATGTTGACATGAGAGAGAAAGAGAGAGAGAGAGAGAGAGAGAGAGAGAGAGAGAGAGAGAGAGAGAGAGAGAGCGCACTTGGGTTTCATTATATCTGTAACTAGTCATATAACAACATGGATGATATCATCAAAACCAATCTTAAAAGTATCACACTCTTCCTGATCTCAGAGTGGGATTACTAAATAATGCCTCTTCAGATTTGATTTTCAAGATACAAACAAGTCAAAAAGTAAAGTCTGAATGTCCAACAATGCCAACAAACTTTCAGGCCCCAAGGAGTGCTTATGGCCTTCTTAGAAACAAACACAGTATAAAATGATTATATGACGATGCTGATTATGAAGTTTGAATTAAGAGGTTAGCTATTATATTTTAAGCATAATAATGAAGCTTCTATGTATTCATTTATTTATATAGCTGTCTTTAAACCTGCAATCTAGTGTATTGTTTGGGTTTTTTGCTTCTCCTTCTCAGAAGTTATCTGAAGAGACTCAGAAGTTATTTGAAGATTGCAAAAATGTAGCAAGCAAAAATAAGTTTTCTAATCTCTTCACTTTTTTTGGCAAGGAGTAAGATTTTTCATCATCGGAAAATTTTGATTAAATAAAATGAAATAAATATCCATCTAATATATAGTATTGTCTTTAAATTTCTTAAGGAAATAAGCAGTAGACTACAAAATGACTTAAAGCTAAGCCTGATAAAATCAGGTAATTCCTGGAGGAAAAAAAAGCAGTGGTGCTCTTTATATGCCAAAAATAGAAAAATAACATTAGTGGGAAGTTGGTGAACTCCTTAAAAACTCCACAGTTTGCTCAATAATGTTTTAGCAACATTAACAGTTTGGTTTTGGCTGTGTGGTATGGTTGTATAAGATGATACAGTTAGAAGCTATGTGGAGAATATGTAGGAATCCTCTATATTATCCTTTCAACCTTTCTGGCAATTTAAAATTGTTCCAAAATCAAGATTTGTTTGCTTCTTAAGTCATTAAGGCTATCATATAACAATTTCTAGAAACTTTAGATTTTCTCTCCCACAACTTGGAAACATTTCCTGGTGATTCTCGTGTGTGCTAAAATGCAAGAATCCTAATATAGAGTTCTCTTTAAAAGCTGCTATTCTTTGCACAGTGTAATAGAAAATTTCTGGTTTTGCTCTGTAAGAGCCAGTCTATGGTCTGAGACAAGACTATCATAACAGTCTATAGAACAATGAGGGGAAAAAAACCCACTAAACCCAAAAAACCAGTGGTGTGCAACTTGAAAAGTAGCAAGAGTTCTATGAACCAGTGAGAGAACACCATTTAGTGAAAATTAATTAAAAACTCATTCATTCAACCATGTACGAATTGACCTAAAGGTACAGAGCAAATGAAGAAATACTTATTTAAGATTATCTACTAAATCTGGGCTACTGAGTGAGAATTTACTGTAATTCAGCCACAATCCACTAGCTACTCCTCTTTGTCTTGCCGGCCTAACACATTAGATGCTGTATTTGAGATTGTTGCAATCAAAGCATATGACTGGTTCTCCTCCAGCACCTAGAAGAGGTGGGTCAGAGTTATCTCTGATTCTATCCCTTAGCCCACTAAGATAGAGTCTTTCAGGCAAAAGGACTGAAAGATCTAGCACCCCTTCTCTTCACTGACCCATCTCTGATAGGATAGAAGTCAGCTCCAGAAATGGGAAAGGGGATTATAGGATCTAATTATCTTACTCCAATCTTCCTATATGTTAGAAGTATCACATTAGGAGAGGCAAACTTGAAATAATAGAGGGTTCTGGGCCCTGTGAGTACCTGGCTTATAAAAGTTCAAGGAAAACTAATTTATCAAATTCAAAAACTGGTATGGGAGTTAGGGAAAGAGGCAAGTTCTGTGACTGAGCGCCATAGTATATGGACAGAGGAATGGACTTTATGTGAAACAGAATATAAGAAAGTTCATGACTAAAAGATTGTTGAAAATAACAGAAGTCTTGGTGGTAGGTGATTAAGAAGAAATTGTTACACTGCAATAGTGACTCACAAACTGTTGTCCTTATAGAAGTTTACCAGAGGTGATGAGAGGAAGAGACAGCTAGGAAGAGTTATTCTGGGGTCTTAAAGCCTTTCTCTGGAAGAAGCCTAAATTTGCTTAGTTGGGCCATTGTACAATATATAACCAAGAGCAAACAGCTAAAAAGGAATGATACTAAAAGTAGGCTGAGATATAAGTAAAGGCAGATAAACAGAGATGAGACAAAATAGGTAGCCATGAAGAGGCCCTCTAGAATAACTGTCACTTCCTGGTTGTGCCTTGAAGATATCATCCTGAAGGAAGAACAAACTTTACAGAAATAGTCTAACATGCTAGAGAATTGAGAAAATTGACGTTAAGAAAGGCTAGAAGCATCTGGAGTTACAAAGCCCAAAAATTTATTGTGAAGCACGGAATATTTTTCATAAAAAAATTAAAAGTGATTCATGGAAACATGGAAGTGTCACAAATCCACAAGGGGAAATGAGTCAAGGGAAACTTCAAGGAGACTTGGGTGTCAGAGTCAGCAGTCAGAGCTATCAAAGTGCCCACTACAAAGATACTCCAAGAACTGATGATGGAAGGGGCTTGCAACCCCAGAAGTAGAACCACAATATCAACCAACCAGAACTTCCATAGCTGCTACGGACTAAACCACCATCCCAAGAGAACACAGGATGAGCCTATGGCTCCATCCTCATATGCAGGAGAGGATGGCCTTGTCAGGCATCAATAGGAGGAGAGACCCTAGGTCTCATCAAGGCTCGATGCCACAGTGTTGGAGAATGGCAGGGTGGGGAGGTGGAAGGGAGTGTGTGGGTGGATGAGGGAGCACCCTCATAAAAGAAGGGGGACGATGGATAGGATAGCAGGTTTCTGGAGGGGAAACTGGGAAAGGGGATAACATTTAAAATGTAAATAAAAAATCCAATAAGAAAAAAAGGAAACCATACTTTCAAAGTTAAAGGAGATATGACAGGATTTATAAATAATAGCATTGCAAAGGTAGAAATGATAGGATTGAAACAAGTGGAAACTCTAGAGTTGGAAATGAAAGTACTCTGATCTGGACTTTAAAACTCTACTGAGGAGGAGCAATGGGATCTATGTTGATAGAAACTGTGCAGTTTAAAGAACCTAGGGGAAAAATAATCAAGACAATATATTCAGAACCACAAGAAAGATGGGAAAACATCAATCACAGCAACCATTGTATAATTACAGTACCAGAAGGGAGGGGAGAAAAAATATTTGAAAAAACGATGCTTGAAAATGTCCCAAACTTAAAAACACATCAGTCTACTCATCTGTGAAATTCATGAGCTCCTGGTAAAATTAACTTATGAAGATACAGAGGAACAAGATAGTAAAAATGTTGAAAGACAAAGAACAAATCTTATAAGTAGGGAATAAGAAACATGTTCGTAAAACACTCTACACCTGGCTCTCCAGGAGAAATAATAGGGACTAGAAGACAAATGAGCTTGCAGAATTGATAAAGCTGAGGTCAACATGACTAATGAAGGTTCATACACACAAGAAAACTATCATTTAATCTTTTAATGTGAGGATCATGAAATAGAGATCCCCAAGTCAGCAATAAATTGAGAAGTTTATGTTGCCAGCAGAACTCCTTGAGAAATCTCCATGTATGTTTTTCAGGTGAAAAGAACAATATTTGTTTAAAATAAATAAACAATTTAGATAAAATGTAAAAGTTCCTAGAAAAACAAAAGCTATCAAAATGGACATGATATGAAATAAAAACTCTGAATTCACTCACAGGTAAAGAGATTTTAATTATGTACAACAAAGAAAACCCCCACGTCGTATGGTTTCATTAGTATAGTCTAACAAAAATTTTTAAAAAACCACAGATCTTTCACAAATTATCAAAAGAAGTGTTGAAATATTATTAGTTGCTCTTAGAAATATAAAACAGAGCAACTCCTTTGGAAAATATTTTGGTAGTTTCTAAAAAATGTTAAACATGGAGTTACCATACAACCTAGTACTTATTTTAATAATCTCTTATTTGTATATGTATCTGTATTGTGTGTGTATCCAAAAGAAATGGTGGCATATGCCTTAAACAAAGTTTGACCCAAATATTATTGGTGGTCTTGTTCAGAAAAACTAAAATGGGGAAGCAACCCAAGTGCCTGCAAACCAATGAGCAATCTAAGGAAAGGGTGTGTATCAAAGTGCTGATACACATTGTAACAGGGATGAACTTGGCAGTGTTACTCTTAGTGAAAGAAGCTATGCTCATAAAGTCTCACCCACATGACTGAGGAAATATGAGCTTAATAAGGACACCAACAGTAGACATGCTAATGTGGACTGGAGAAAGCCTAGGACGCCTCAACCCTACACAAAGAACTATACATAACCAAGGAATACTGAGAATGGAGAAATTGTCTTCCCCAGAGAAGAGCAAACCAATGATATCTAATACCAAATGGTCATTCCTGAAGATATACATAGAAATAATATTATATAGACTGAGTAGGTTGTACTTACGAATATATCTATATACAGAAATACATATATGTATACCAACATGTGTATGTACCAACATTTAATGAAGAAAAGGGCCATGAATTTGAAAAGGAGCAAAGAAGGGGTATATGTGAGGGATTGGAGGGAGGAAAAGGCAAGGGAGAAATGATATAATTATAGTCTCAATAAATAAAGGAAGTCACTCTAAAAAAAGTGAGAAACTAGCTACAGAAGATGACATAGTACATAATTTCAGTTGTAAGAAAGCATGGAGCATGACAAATACAGAGGCAGATGCTTGCAGCCCATCATTGATCTGGGAACAGAGTCCTCATTGGAGGGGTTAGAGAAAGGATTGAAGGAGTTGAAGGGGTTTGTAACCCATAAGAACAGCAATAGCAACAAACCAGAGCTCTCAGGGACTAAACCCATCCAAACAGTGCACATGAACAGACTCGTGGCTTCGGTTGCATATATAGCAAAGGATGGTCTTATTGGGTATCAAAGGAAGGAGAAGCCCTTGGTCCTGCCAAGGTTGGACTCCCCAGTGTAGAGGAATGAAGGGACAGGGAGGTGAAAAGGGTGGGTGATTGGGTGAGAGAAAGGAGATAACATTTGAAATGTAAGTAAAAACATCCAATAAAAAAAGCATGGAGATTAGTGGCTCACTAGAGAGATTATGTCAAGCAGAGAGCAATTGTTAATGATGTTAGGGCCAAAATTTTTATAAAATCAATTGTCATAGTGGTTAGTTACATGACTGACTCAAAATATAACAGAAATTGCTGAATTCTACCCTTCAGCTGTTTTGCAAATTCCATCTCAAATACTGTTTCCTAAAAGTGATGTCTGTATGTCCAGGCACTATGCTTATGACAGCCCAATAAGGAACTGGTAAGTTCATGGAGCTGAGCAGAACAGTCTGGGACCATCTGCACTCATAGTTATGTGACCCTGTGACTGCATTAGCTTCTGTTTCTCATTTCTGTGTGTGTCAGGGTTTAATAGTGCGTCTATGGCACTGTATTTTTTTTGGGGGGGGTTAAGTTGGAAGCCCTCAGTATTTGATAATTGAATATGGAATTGATAGCTACAGTGTTTGTTTCTTGGGAAATTATCTTTAATTTGTCCAGTTTGACCTTCCTGTTTCTATGGTATTAATTTTTCCCTTTGTTGAAAGGATAAAGGAAACCACCGTATGTGGCATTTATTTTGGAATGTCTTTAACTTACCAAAGGTAAAGTTGACATGCTATAAGTGTTTCGTATAAAGTTTGAAATTATACTGTTCTATGAAACACTGCCTTTCTAATTGCATATTAAATATGACAGGTACAGTAGCTTACCTGTAGTCTCAGCACTTAGGAGGCTGAGGTAGAAGATCTGTCATTAGTTTCGAGTCAGCCTAAGCTGACTGAGAACAATCCGAGCTACAGTGTGAGATCTTGTCTCAGTTAAAAATTAGAAAAAAAAGAATTATCTCTGTTCAATGGCCCATGGGAATTGATGAATCAAAAGAAAACACTATTAAAGATTTAAGAACAACACCAACAAACCAGAGTTCCCAAGGACTAATCCACCATCCAAAAACTATACATGGACAGACCCATGGCTCCTGCTGTGTATGTAGCAGAGGATGGCTTTGTTGGGTACCAATGGGAGGAGAAACCCTTGGTCCAGCCAAGGCTTAACCCCACCCCACCCCAGTGTAGGGGAATGTCAGGGCAGGGAGACAGGAAGGGGTTGGAGGATGGATAGGGGAACAGCCTCATAGAAGGGGGAGGGGGATGGATAAGAGATTTATGGATGAGAAACCAGGAAAGGGGATGTAAATAAAAATATCCAATAAAATTTTGAAGTTAGAATTACTTAATAGAAATAGATTTTTCAGCTACCTCACAAAATGTTTCTGCTGTAATAGATGGTAATGAATGTGCACTGGAATTTCTGACAGATATGGATCATAGATGTGTGAACTGCTGGTGTGTGTGTGTGTGTGTGTGTGTGTGTGTGTGTGTGTGTGTGTGTGCACAACCTCATTCTGTGGTTCATCATTAAGACCATGTATTAGTAGTTGCATTATATATGAGTTTGTGTGTTGCTGCTAACTTTACTCTCACAAAGTTTTCTCTTGAGGTATGTGAGTATGTATATGGGTTTTTATATGGGTATGTATATGGGTTTGTATTGGGGTGTGTATATGGGTTTGTATATTGATCTGAAACTTGCAGTGAGTTTCTGAATGATGCCATTGGTATGCTGATGGAAACCCAAATTTATTTGCACACACTTCCCCTGAAGGTTTCCAGTAAGTCCTTCTGCTAGTGGAATGGTGGCTGTTTCCCTTGTATGGATTCAGTGCTTAGGTTTCTAAGTTTTTCTCTAACTCTTCATGGTTTTTTTGGTGTCGGAGAACTTTTGAAATCATTTCCTTTGATCTTCCTCTCCCAGACATTAAAGCACTCTGATGATACTCTGACGGAAAACTTGAAAGTATGAGTCCCATACAGTAGATTTCCATTTGCCGTCTGGATTCCAAAAGTCTGGTCATAAGGATCACTTTTGTGCTGTGAACAGCTTGGAGCTATGCTGCCAGCTATGGAAATGCTTGAAATGATTTTGCTTCTGGTATCTATGTGCAATACCCTGATGAGGTTAGCGTGAGAGCTCGATAGGCACTAGTCACCTCTTTCACTGGAAATGTGTACGGAAGGAAGCAGTGCAGGATATGCTTCTCTGGGTTGTCTCATGATTTCAACTTTGAATTTTTAAAATAACAGTTCCATTAATGCTTCAGAATCTCACACAGCCTTCATATTCACATATAAATACTCCCAGCTCTATCTCTCCATGCACTTTGTGCCTCCCCTTTTATATTTTGAAGAGAGTATCTCACTGTAGCTGTCTTGGAATTTTAGTTCTTACAACCTTTCTGCCTCTCTTCCCTTGTCTACCCTTAGCTTCAAGTGCTCTGGTTGTGGTGTAATTGTATTAACTGGGGATAGGTACCCCCACAGCTCTGTTGTTTGACAGAGTTGTAGTTTTTGTATTGGTCTCCATCCGTTGCAAAGGGAAGCTTCCCTGAATGTGAGTCTCACTTCTGCGTAGATGTAAGGATTTGTGTTTAGAATTTAGTTAGCTATCATACTAGTTTAGAAAAGTGGCAGGAATACATTCTCCTCTAGGTCCCAGGTCTCCCAGCTTCAGAAATTACTTCAGCTATTCAGTAATTACTGTCCAGGCAATGATTCTCTCTTATTGAATAGGCCTTAAAGCTAATTCAAATGACTATTTGCTACCTCTAGGGTATAACCTGTAAGGACATCTTGCCATGCTGGTCGTGACTGTGGTTTGTTGGTGGTACAGATGGATAGGAGTATTGGTTGGCTTTCTCTGTTGGGCACTTGCCTGGGTCCTTCTAAAGCTCAGAGACCTTCTCCTCAATGTGAAGCACTCTGTTTCATAGCCACATTGATTCCTCCAAGTCCTGGTCAGGAATAACTTGTACCTTTAGCAACAGAGTCTTGCCTTCCTTTCTGGAAGGTAACTAAGTGCAGCAGCAATGGCCTATATTGTTTTGGGGTCTTTAAGACTCCCCCACCCCCCAGCAACAACTTAAAAGGACCTTTCCCAAGCCAGACATTGGGGGCTTTGTTAGATAGTATTTTGGTATTTTTGGTGGGGCGGGAAGATGTCATTCAATTAAAATTATATATATTATAGTTAATTTAATAAACAAAAATATAATTCCCTTTGACTTTTCCTCAGTGTCATTTCTCCCTTTTTCTCTCTCTGGGTTGCCATCCCTCTTCCCCCCACAACCTGATAAATCTTCCTCATCCATGTTTTCCCATTTCTTCCTTTGATTTTGTTTCCCGGGTTTTGATTTTTGAACACATAAGACAAAGGACCAGAGATGCTGCATTTTGCACCATCCCAAACACTCAGGCAAAACAGCAGGGCTGAAAGACTGATTGCTTATCATCTCAGTAGTCCAGGAAGAATTGACCAGAGACTTAAAGGATTGAAAGTTGCAAGAAAATAGGATTATTCCTCTGCTCTAAAGGCTTAGAATAACCTTGCTCACACCTTTGCCAGAAACAGAATTATTGTCTTATAAGAAAAGAGCCAACTATGATATCAAGAGTGCTGTTCAATATCAGCTGCTATTTTAAAGCACTCTCCACAGTATTTCACTGTGTCTCTGTGTCACTGAACTTCATGTGACAGTTGCTTAGACCTGCTTTAATTGAAACAGTAAAATCTCTATATCCTGTAGAGTCTCTTTGTACATGAAGCACCAAAATCTAAGATAAACATCTTGAAAAAAAGTTTGTTACATTTATTAATAGATTGATTAAATTCCTTTGTTGTATTGCAGAGGGCAGGGGAATGTGTGTCACGGCGTCCATGTCCATGGGGGAGGTCAGAGAGTAACTTATAGGAGTCAGTTCTCTCTTTCCGTCATATGGGATCCAGGGACTGCACTCCAGTTGTCAGGTTTGTTGGGAAGTGCATGACCCACTCAGCCATTTCATCGACAGAGTGGATGGAAAATAGAATATATACTATATTTCATCATATGTATGTTAGAATAACAGCTGACTATGTGTTTTGCTTGTGAAGTACCAGCTTGGAATGTGAGTAACAGAAATAATCAGAGGGAATTTACTAAACAGACTGAGTCGAAGAGTCCCATTCCCTATAGGCTGTCTTCAACTTTGCTGTTGGAGTAGCTCATTTTGGTATATAATCATTCAAAATACATACAATTGTCTCAAATATTAATATATTATATTTACTGCTGAATTGTAATCTTGATTTCATAATGGTCTTCACTCTGTTAAATGGTATTAGCTGACCAGATCATACATGCTCAAGGCAGAAGCATTTGGGTTTGCAATAGTGAGTTCAAGGTTGGTTCTATATCAGAATGGCCATATAATGTTTCCTTTATCTCATTAGAATAATTTCCTATAGACATTTGTATGTGTATATCTTTAGAGATATTTACATTAAAAGTCATAACAGTGGTAAAATTGCAGTTATAAAGTAGCAAAAAAATATTGTATGGTCACCACAACATGAGGGACTGTATTAAAGGGTTGTAACATAAAGAAGGTTGAAAATCAATGTTCTTCAGCAAAGCTCTACCTTTTAGCCTGGTCCAGGATATGCATTTTTTCCATAAATGGTCAGGTAATGAGATCCATAGAAAGAATCAATGTAAACATTTACTCATGACAAAACTGAGGCTTTCACTTTTTTTTCATTTCCTAGGCCAAAGCCTGTCTACTTCTTAGGAATGCTCCATCACTTTCCAAGGCATATCCCATTTCATACTGCTATGTGATTTGGAGAAACTCTTCAATGAATATGCCATAAACATATTAATAGCTGTTGGAATATCTGCTTAGTTATTTTAATCACTTAGTCAAATATTATTTCATCTCTACTATTGACCTAAAGTTCTTTTGTATAGCCATATAGTGTTATAATTAGGTTAGATAAATGATACTATTATGATATTAAATGAAAAATCATTTTCTAATATATGTTTTATCAAGCTTAAATTAAAACCAGTTCGTTGTATCAAGATTGTGCTATACAGTGGACAAAGTGCCTCTTTTAATGAATGGTAAAGGTTCTAGAATGTTTCATCCTTGAAGAATAAGGATGGCTCTCAAGGCCCAGGAGAAAAAATAGGGTGGGTTTCTACAGTGCAAACAGTGTTACCTTGTCTCACTTTTACCCAGTGTGTAGTATTCAGAGACAGTGGTGCATTCTCATTTCAGAACTGTCTTCTAGTAATTTCTCCCCCCCCCTCAGTAATTTTTTGAAGACTATCTTTTCCTTTATTTATTTAAATAATACATTTGTTTTTAATTAAGATATAGATACATCATTTGCACCCATCTCACACCCTTATGGGGGACGTTCTGGAGAGGAGCATAGCATAGCAGGATAGGGGTGATATGGAACAGAAGAATGGGGTCAGCATCAATCAAGGAGAAAGGAGAAAAGACAACACAGTGCTATCTGTCTGCCTCATTACTGCCCGTTATTTTTCCTTTTATTGAAAATAGAATTTTTTTTCACGTGATGAGTCCTGATTGTAGTTTCTGCTCCCTCTACTTTTCTCACTTCCTTCCTACCTCTCATTTGGACTTCCTTTCAGGCTTTTTAATAGAAAGCATATAGTATAATAGAATATAGTGTAGTATAATATTATATAATATGAGATAAAACAAAAACTAACACATCAGAGTTGGGCAATAAAACAAACAGAAGGAAAAGAGCCCAAGAGAAGGCACAAGAAACCAATAACCCCCAGTTTACACACTTGGGAACGCAACTAATGTGGAAGCCATAACATGTTTGCAGAGGACCTGGTGCAGACCAGTGCAGGCCCTATGCATGCTGCCTCAGTCTGAGTTCATATGAGCTTTGCTCATGTTGATTTGGAAGACCTTGTCTTCTTGGTGTTCTCCATCCCTTCTGGTTCTCACACTCGTTCTGCCTCTTCTTCCATGGGACGGGCTTCACTGAGATCTGAGAGCAGGAATTTGATGGAGACATCTCGATCTAAGGTTTTTCACAGTCTGTATAATGACTGGCTGTGGGTCTCTGTATGTGTTCCCATCAGCTGAAAAAGGAAGGTTCTCTGATGAAGGCTGTGCCAAGATACTGATCTATGAAAAGAACAGAATGCCATTAAGGGTCATTATATTGCTTTATTTTTGTCAGTGGCTTTTGTTTACCCACGCAGTATGGAATATGCTTTCCATCTCCTGGAGTGGGCTGCAAGGACACAGTGGGGGATCTGAGATAAAGCAGTGGGAGCAAGGAGGCAAATTAAGAAGGGAAAATCTGTGTTACCCACTGGAGATGTGTGCAGGGGCCAATAATAATAAAAAAGGATTCCTCAGCAGGTAATCTGCTGCAGAGCTGGATATGAGAGTAGAAGGTTGGAGTCAGAGGAGCTGAGGGGGAGGCGAATATCTGAGGTCAGCCCACCTGCTTACCTGGTTGGAGTCCAATAGTATCTTTTCTAAAAATTCTGCTATTGAAAAGTTATTAGAAACTAATTTTGTGTTGAACAAAAAAAAAAAAAAACTCAGGAAATTTTTTAGAATTTTAACTTTTATATTTTAGGTATTTACATTGTATTCATTATATTTTGATAGATTGAGCCCTTTCTAATTTATTGCCAATTAAAAATGAAATCAACAATAAGCATAAATTTAAGTCCATCACAACCTCCCATGATGTTCATTGTTCTGACTATTCTATTGCATCTATTGCTGAGACATTATGTGGTCAGCAGTACTCAGATACTTAATCTAAGTGCGTAAAATTTCCCCGTCAGCAGAAATAGTTGCTTCCATGAAGAAGCTAAGCTTCCATTAAAGTGAAAAATTATGTAAGTTCAATTTTTTGTTCAAAATATTAGACAAAAGTCCTGATTTCTGTAATGAAATGTTGAATAGCTGCTGTGTTTCTAGCTGCTTGATTCAGAATCAGTTGTTGATTCTTGCCACTTTATCAACCACTTTGAAACTAATCATCTACAAGCTACCACATCAGAGTTGGGCAATAAAACACATGATGCCACCACGTGATTGTTCAAAAGAATGGATTGTACAGGAATTTGCTTTTGACAGTAGTAAATGTTGTAGAATCAGTGAGGTGACTATTTTAGATACTTTGGCTTTTGTTCATGAATATCAATGTGCTAGCATGGATCTCTCATTGATCTTCAACAATTGATGACATCTTTTACTTTTTAATTAGTTATTATATTTATTTATATTTCAAATGTAATACCCCTTCCCTGTTTCCCCTCTGCAAACCCCCTATCCTATCCCCTCTCCCCTCTGCTTCTATGAGGGTGCTCCCCCACACACCCACACACCCACTCCTGCTTCAATGCCCTAGAATTCCCCTACACTGGGGCATCAAGCCTTCATAGGAACAAGGGCCTCCCTTCCCATTGATGCCAGATAAGGCCATATTCTGCTATATATGCAGCTAGAGTCATGGGTCCCTCCATGTGTACTCTTTGGTTGGCGGTTTAGTTCTCGGGAGCTCTGGGAGGGGGGTCTAGTTGGTTGATATTGTTGTTCTTCCTATGGGGTTGCAAACCCCTTCAGTTCCTTCAGTCCTTCCCCTAACTACTCCATTAGTGTCTGCATACTCAGTCAGATGGTTGGTTGAAGGCATCCACATCTGTATTAGTCAGACTCTGACAGAGCCTCAAGAGACAGCTGAGTCAGGCTTCTGTCAGCAAGCACTTCTTGGTATCAGCAATAGTGTCTGGGTTTGGTGTCTGCATATGGGATGGATCCCTAGATGGGGCAGTCCCCGGATGGCCTTTCCTTCAGTCTCTGCTGTACTCTTTGTCCCTGTATTTCCTTTAGACAGGAGCAATTCTGGGTTAATGTTTTGAGACCTCTCAACCTCAGGCTGTGCCTAACCTCTGGATTTGATCTCTACAGGGTCTCTCTCCCCTTCCTTGGGCACTTCAACTAATCTTATCCCTGTTGGATCCTGGAAGCCTCTTGCTTTCATGACATCTGGGACCCTCTAGTGGCTACCCCCAGTTCCACACGCCCTACTGCTACACACCTCTGTTCAATTTCCTGACTCTCTGTATAGCTCCCCTATTTCTTCCCATCTGCTCCCCTTCTCCCCTCCCCCTCTGCTCTCCCTCTAAAGTCTTTCCCTCCCTTTACCTCCCGTGATTATTTTCTTCCCTCTTCTAAGAAGGAGTGAAGCATCCACATGTTGATCTTCCTTCAGTTTGAGTTTCATATGATCTGTGAGTTGTATCATGGGTATTCTAAACTTTTAGCCTATCAGTGAGTGCATCTCATGTGTGTTCTTTTGTGACTGAGTTACCTCACTCAGGATGATATTTTCTAGTTCCATCTATTTGCCTGCAAATTTCATGAAGTCATTGTTTTTAATATCTGAGTAGTACTCCATTGTGTAAATGCACCACATTTTCTGTATCTATTCCTCTGTTGAAGGACATCTGGGTTGTATCCAGCTTCTGACTATTATAAATAAGGCTGCTATGAACATAGGGAAACATGTGTCCTTGTTATGTTTTGGAGCATCCTTGATTATATGCCAGTAGTGTTATAGCTGGGTCCTCAGGTAATACTATGTCCAATTTTCTGAGAAACCCCAGACTGATTTCCAGAGTGGTTGTACCAGCTTGCAATCCCACCAGCAATGGAGGAGTGTTCCTCTTTCTCCACATCCTCACTCAAGTCCAAGTGGATCAAAGACCTCCACATAAAATTGGATACACTGAATCTAATAGCAGAGGAAGTGGGAAAGAGCTTTGAACACATTGGCACAGGGAAAGTTTCCTGAACAGAACACTAATATCTCAGACTCTAAGATCAACTATAGACTAATGAGATCTCATAAAATTGCAAAGCTTCTGTAAGGCAAAAGACACTGTCATTAGGATAAAATGTCAACCTACAGGTTAGGCAAAGATCTTTACCCATCCTACATCTGATAGAGGGCTAATATCTAAAATATACAAAGAACTCAAGAAGTTAAACTCCAGAGAACCAAATAACTCTATTAAAAATGGAGTACAGAGCTAAACAAAGGATCTCAACTGAGGAATATTAAATGGCTGAGAAGCACCTAAAGAAAGAAATGCTCAACATCCTTAGTCATCAGGGAAATGCAAATCAAAATGTTTCTGAGAGTCTATTTCCCACCAGTCATAATGGCTAAGATTTAACAACTCAGGTGACAGCGGATGTTCATGAGGATGATATCTTTTTTTTTTTTTTTGGTCAATTTAGGTACAGTATTTTAACATCTATCTTTTTTTTATTAACTTGAGTATTTCTTATTTACGTTTCGAGTGTTATTCCCTTTCCCGGTTTCCGGGCAAACATCCCCTAGTCCCTCCCCCTCCCCTTTTTTAGGGATGTTCCCCTCCCCATCCTCCCCCCATTGCCGCCCTCCCCCCAACAATCTAGTTCACTGGGGGTTCAGTCTTAGCAGGACCCAGGGCTTCCCCTTCCACTGGTGCTCTTCCTAGGATATTCATTGCTACCTATGAGGTCAGAGTCCAGGGTCAGTCCATGTATAGTCTTTAGGTAGTGGCTTAGTCCCTGGAAGCTCTGGTTGCTTGGCATTGTTGTTCATAAGGGGTCTCGAGCCCCTTCGAGCTCTTCCAGTTCTTTCTCTGATACCTTCAACGGGGGACCTATTCTCAGTTCAGTGGTTTGCTGCTGGCATTCGCCTCTGTATTTGCTGTATTCTGGCTGTGTCTCTCAGGAGCGATCTACATCCGGCTCCTGTCGGTCTGCACTTCTTTGCTTCATCCATCTTATCAAATTGGGTGGCTGTATATGTATGGGCCACATGTTGGGCAGGCTCTGAATGGGTGTTCCTTCTGCCTCTGTTCTAAACTTTGCCTCCCTATTCCCTGCCAAGGGTATTCTTGTTCCCCTTTTAAAGAAGGAGTGAAGCATTCACATTTTGGTCATCCTTTTTGAGTTCCATGTGTTCTGTGCATCTAGGGTAATTCAAGCATTTGGGCTAATAGCCACTTATCAATGAATACATACCATGAGTGTTTTTCTGTGATTGGGTTACCTCACTCAGGATGATATTTTCCAGTTCCATCCATTTGCCTATGAATTTCATAAAGTCATTGTTTTTGACAGCTAAGTAATATTCCATTGTGTAGATGTACCACATTTTCTGTATCCATTCCTCTGTTGAAGGGCATCTGGGTTCTTTCCAGCTTCTGGCTACTATAAATAAGGCTGTGATGAACATAGTGGAGCACGTGTCTTTTTTATATGTTGGGGCATCTTTTGGGTATATGCCCAAGAGAGGTATAGCTGGATCCTCAGGCAGTTCAATATCCAATTTTCTGAGGAACCTCCAGACTGATTTCCAGAATGGTGAGGATGATATCTTTTAAAATTCATATGATTATTTACCAATTAAGTATGATAACATATGTGCATTTCTTTAACTCTGAAATGTTCTGAAAAGATCACCTCAAGAGCTAAGTATTTTTCTCTTCATCTTCAACTGTAATATAACCATTTTATAAATCTCCAAGAACTTTTACAATCACACAAATTTAATAGTCTATTCTCAGGAAAAATATTGTGACTAATGCCGATAATATTTTATAAGAAAATTAGGTATCTTAGCTTATGAAGAAGTGATTGAATTTATAATCTTTATTTACAAAGGCAAATAACATGTCATCCATTTTTAAAACATGATGTTGGCTAAGGATTTGTATTAAAAAAGGACCAGAGTTCTGAATTAAATGTATCTGAGTGTCAGTATGTTTCCTACATGTGCATGCACTGTGTGAGTATTCACATAGTTTAATTGTTGTGTCTCAAAATCCCAACTTGACACCCATTTGCAGATTATACTTGTTAAAAGGCACTACTGATGTTGAAAAGGCTTATACCCAGACTGAAATTTGGCTCCTATGGTACCATTGTTGAGAGTAGTGGGTCCCATTAATAGTGATTATGTCTAGAAGAAAAAGTAACACCTTTCTTTCCAGAGTGAGTATGTATGGTATAGGACTGTGCTAGTTAGTTAAGTAAACAAGTACCATCCTATTGGTTAGTTCAAGTCTCAGAGAGTAACACATTTCGGGGAATGCTATGTCACAGTGTTAAAATACTGGAACACATTGTTAATTGGGGTCACCAAAGGAATAGTCTTCTATGTTAACCTCCCTGATTGATCCTGATGTCATGAAATACCCCTAGATCCCTTGTGAGAAATACTTAAGTCTTGTTCATGTAGTCATGTAACATTGGGATCTGGTTAGGCGGATTCAGCTAGGTTTAGTTCTTATTAGAAGGATGTTAGATAAGAATAATGTTTCTCTTTTGCAAACTATACTAACCATGGTGAGATAGCAAATGGGATCATGGGAGGGGTTGTTTTGATTTTGTTTGTTTTGTTTGCTTTGAGGTAAGTTTTGAAGAGAGACAAAGGTATTTTTAATTATAACATACATTAGAGGTGGAAGAGTACAGGCTGCCACAAGGGGAGAGAAGATCGTGAGAATATTTCTGGAATAAGAATTCAAATTACTAGTTAAGGAATGATAAGAATGGAGTACAGAAATGGTTGACCAAGTAAAAGATACATTCTAAGTATCCTTGAGATGGGAGAGAACATGGCCTTGAGGACCATGGTGCCCTTGAGGAAATGAGAGCAAACAACTAGGAATCCTGGGCAGGAGTAATGGAAAATGAGAAGCGAGCTCTTGGAGCCTTGACAGCATGAAGGGAAGGTGTGAGTGGGGATCCTGTGAAGCGAAGTGTTTAGATTAAGTGGACATAATCATAGTGTTGGAACTGATGCATTATGAAGATAGAGCTGGTATCTATGTGGAAAATCAATGTAGGATACTAAGAAGAAAGAATGTGGAAAGAGCAAGTAGGAGGCCATCACAAGTATCTAGGGGTTGAATAGTAGTAGAATAGACACAGTGATGAACAACATGCTTTTGAGATATAAGGCAGACAAGATAGACAATAGCTGGTTTAGGAGGATGAAAAGAAGGAGATTTTTTTCCCCTTGTAGTTCTGGAGGCTCTAAGTTCAAGGTCAAGATACTGGTAGGATTGGTTTCTGCCCTTTAACATTTTTTGTTTGTTTTATTGGATTATTTTTTATTTATTTACATTTCAAATATTATCCCCTTTCCAGGTTTCCCATTCATAAACCTTCATAAAGAAGGGGGTAGGGGGAGGATCTTCTTCTATGAAGATCTTCCCCCATCCATCCATCCACCCCTTACTGCCTCCTTGCCCTGACATTTTCACTATACTGGAGGGTTGAGCCTTGGCAGGACCAAGGGCTTCTTCTCCCATTGGAGCCCAACAAGGCCATCCTCTGCTACATATGCAACTGGAGCTATGGGTCTGTCCTTGTGTACTCTTTGGATGATGGTTTAGTCCCTGGGAGCTCTGGTTGGTTGTTGTTTTTGTGGGGTTGCAAACCCCTTCAGCTCCTGCAATGCTTTCTCTAATTCCTCCAATGGAGACCCTATTCTTGGTTCAATAGAACTATGTTTTCTTTTTGACATTTTCATACTTCGATCATACCTCTCACCATTACACCTTCCTGTCCACCTTACTCCTTTGCTTTGGCCTTCCTACTGCCAGCTCATCACCTTTCTATTTTGGGGTCTTTTAACATATAGTTTCTGAATGTGCAAGGACTCATAAGCCAGTCCTTAACACATTCTCAACACCGTTTGTAATGCATTATCTCATTCATATAGTAGAGAATTAGAAAAGGCTAGGGAATTTTAGCAGGGGTCTAAATCATTAAATACTTTGATGAGGTTTAATCTGAGCTCCTTTCCTCATTTTAACCTTCTGGAGTTTGTGTTGATATATCTTTTTAAATCTAGGAATGCAATTTCTTAGTCTTTAGGTCAGCATCACTGGTCTTGCAGAACACTGTGGTATGGGTCTTAGTTTATTTGCCAGAGTCCTTTATTTCTGTCCCTCCCTCTTCTCTCCACATCCCCTCTCCTGCTTTCATGTACACACATGGTTAACACGGTCACTGAGTGCAATTCTGGCAAGTGGTGGTCTAAGTGCTAAGATTCTATCAATAACGAATCCAAGTGTGGACTTCGTGGGACTGTCAGCCTGGGTCTTATGTGAAAGATTTCCCCTTATCCTTTTCCTCACATACTCTGATTGTTTCACACTTTTACATTAGACTGAAGGGGAGAAGGAACCACATTTGCTAAATTCTGTTCATATAATGAGCATACTTACATTATCTTATTTAGTAACTGATGGCCTGCTGGTGCAAACTAAAATTATTTATTCATAGTAATAATATTATATATCATTATATTTTAAATGTTCTGTTATGATCATACAGATATATTTATCTTTGTTATTTACTAGGGAAACTGAAGACTCAAGTGACCAGGGACACTGCTGCTCTCATCGACAGTGGGCATGTCTGCATGTATTTTTCTATTGTGTATTTTCTTCCTCTCCATCAGAAAACAAGCAGTGATTCCAAAAGACTGATTGGAGGTATTAAAACACAGATCATCATTTTAAGGTTATGGCCACAAGTGGCAAAGTTGGAATTAAATTAGCTTAACATTAGAAACCTAGATATCTGTGTATGTTTGTATGCACATATTTGAATATACGTGTGTACAGACACATGCCTGTGTGAGGCAATAAAGATGCCCAAGTGAAGGAGGGCTTGGCATTGAGAAGTGCTAGATGACTTTAGTGATGGAAATAAGGAGGAGGTCAGAACAGAAATTCAAACTGTATTTCTATAGCACTGGAACCACATCCAAGACTTGAGTAACCACTAGCCCTTTCCTCTTTGTTGCCTGCCTTCGATAGCTTCTGGTGTCTGTGTACTTTTGCTTATTATATAATATGGTTTTCCTTGGAGTATCATGGTAGGAGGTTTTAAGAAAAAGGAATATACATTTCAGTTGAGTAACTGATTGTAAAATGTTAGACTGACAGTGGACGTGAGGCCTACTGTGTTGTGCTCACAATAATTGTGTGGTGGATTTCCTTTAGCCAGGTTTTCCGGGGGCGTCATATTTTATTTACTTGAGCGGCTGTGATTCGAGGGCGTGCTCCATTGTTACTGCACTATTTTTAGCTCCAGACTGTCTGTAGCTGACACTTTGTTTTATAGTCTATGACTAGGGACTGGTAAGTTTACTTTAGCTGTCACCAGATATGACATGTATGTAAAGAAAGCACCATTTTAGCACAATTTAAGGACACCTTTTTTTTTTTATCATTCCAACACAACTCAAGTAACAGTTAGCTATAACGTGTACAATCACAACTCAGTATCATAAACAGTCAGTGTTTTGCCAGCAAGCAATCATGACTGTAGCACCTCATTTTGCTACAGTTTCAAAGCAAAGATTAAGCCACTAATGGAGGTTTTACATCTACAGTTTGGCACGCAAGAGGCTGAGGCAGGAAGATTTCTGCAAATGTGCGACCAGTCTGGCCTACGTGGTGAGTTCGAGGTTAGTATGGGCTACTGCATACGATAAGGTTATAAAACCAAACCAAACGAAATAAATCAAAACAAAGCAGAACAAAGGCAAACACTGAGGAGTCAGCAACACAGCATTAGAGAGCATGAACTACCGGCTAGGCTGCTGGGCTGCATCCGCAAGGTGTTTAAATCTCTCTGGGCCTCAGACTTTGCATCTGTAAAACAGAAGCACTAGGGTTCTCAGTATATTTGATGTAACAAGCACAAGCAGTGGTCAGTACAAGCTTACGTGTACATTACATAGAAGGTGGTGTTTACTTCCTATCAGAGCCCAGAGCGGGCTGTCATTAGAATTCTGCAGTGAGGAGGCGGGCTCTCGGCATTGCGGGCCCAGCAATTCAGGGTCTCTAGCGCCCCTGACTTCATCAGCCCACAGCCTTTTAGGGAAGGGATGCGCAAAAGAGCTCACGGGAATGACGAAGGTAAAAGACACAAGGTCCATTGATAAAACTGAGAAAAAACATTTGAAATAATTATGTGATTTTCTTCTCTAGCAATCATTTTACCTCTTCTTTTGTTGTCCTTTTCTTCGTGCGTGCGTGTGTGCGTGCATGTGTGTGTGCGTGCGTGCGTGCATGTGTTTGTGTGTGTCCAGGGCTCATACTTAGGGAGGATTTGGGTGCACCTTGGGTGTCTTCTATTGCTGCCTTACTGCCTTGAGACAGGACAGTTCAGTCAGTTCCCAGAACCCACCTGTCTCTGCCCTCTATCTCTGGGGTTAAAGGAACACATCTCTTTACAGGGGTCCTGGGTGTTTTAACTCAGGTCTTCCTGTTCACAGAACATGCACCCTTACCTACTGAGCCATCTCACAGCACCACTGTCAAATTTTCTGAGATATATTAGTCTCCATGTGCCAGAAAAGGACAACTATATATTAGTCTCTATGTGCCAGAAAAGGACAACTTCAGTAGATCATGGGGGCAGAAATGTGTGTATGAGAGAGAGGAAAAAGTATGAATATCTCAAATGCTATGTATTTGTATTTATATTCATTCATTCATTCATTCATTCACTCACTCATTCATTCACTCAAGCCCCAATTCTCTCAGCTTGACCCTCTGAGCTAACTTCATTGGATATCTTGGGATCTCTAGAGAAACTTAGACAGAACTTGTTTTCTTCTCCCACTTAGACTAATGCTTGGAAAACAGATTTGAGCAGTTTTAACTTTAAAAACAGTCTAGTAAGTCTAATAGACCTCACTGAGATGCTTAGAATATTCTCTCAGGGAGAGCTAGACCAGTGAGAGAAGTTTGATCACTGTGCTGGGGAGCCTGCTGGGCAGCTTACAACACTACAAGAACAGAGATAGAGGCTCAGAAAAGGTCCACCTTCATCCATCCCCACCAAGACCGTAGGTATGTGAAAGTAATGACCTTGGACTTTCAGATCCCAGAAAAAAAAAGCTGTCAGCCCAGTGGTTGACAAACAGACTCACAGGCAATGCTCATACCAAGCCATTGGCTTTTGGATGCCTTGCTTGGTTGAGAACAGGAAGCATATCTTAAGTGTACATGGTACCCTAGAGAAGTGGTTTTCAACCTTCCTAATGCTGTGATCTTTTAATACAGTTCTTCATGTTGTAGTTACCCCCAATCATAAAACTATTTTTGCTGCTATTTCATGACTGACTATAGTTTTGCTTCTGTTATGAATCATAATGGAAATATTTTTGGAGATAGACATTTGCTAAAGAGGTCATTATCCACAGGTTGAAAGTCACTGCCCTAAAGGGAAACCCACAGCCTGCTTTTCCATGGACAATTACACAAATAACTATAGCTTTTCATTTTATAATTATGTAATTCCTTCCTTTCTAAGACTTAAGGAGGGATCTCCATTGCTTCCCCCTTGTCCCTCAGTGGTAGACATTACCTTAGATAAATGGGGGATGAGAAGTGAACTTCAGTGTTATCTCGATCTGGGTTCTTTGGGTTATACAGTATAGTTTTTATCCAGAAAGAAGAGAGAAGAAAGGAGAGTCTTGGTCTCACTAGGAAAGTTTCTGTATGACAGAAGATCGTGAGGTTTGTCCGGAAAAAGAAAAAGTTGAGGTGATGAAGTTGGTATTTTGCAACTAAGAAAGCATAGGCATTAGCTATAATAGAAGAGTGAAGTGTTTTATTTATTTCGGTGCAAGTGAGTTCACAGCTTATCAAATGAATACCTGTCATGTAAATAGGTTAAATACAGCCAGCAATCCAACTAGAATACGTTCATTACCTTATTATCTCATCTCTTCTGGATACATTTATTATTTCCCACTAGGTATAATTTTGTTTATTGTGATCATAAGCCAAGTGTCTATTTGAGCATGCTAGGAATCTAGGAATTACGTCACTGTTGTGAGACATCTGTCTTGCTTTGACACATGAGTAGGGGCAATCTCCATTAAAGAAGAGATTCCATTAGATTAGCCTGTTGTCTTAGTTAGGATTTTACTGCCGAGAAGAGATACCATGACCAAGGCAATTCTTGTAAGGACATTTAATTGGGGCTGGCTTACAGGTTCAGAGGTTCAGTCCATCATCACCAAGGTGGGAACATGGCAGCATCAGGTGGCATAGTGCAGGAGCAGCTGAGAGTTCTACATCAACTAGGATCCAACTAGGATGAGGGTAGTAAAGCCCAAACCTACAGTGACACACCTACTCCAACAGGGCCACACCTTCTAATAGTGTCACTTTCTGGGCCAAGTATATGTAACCATCATACCTGTGGTCATGGATGGAGCCACCCGTGGGCGGTGGTCTGGTCCTGGGTTGTATAAGAAAGTGGGCTGAGTAAACTGTGGGGAGCAAGCAAGTGACTACTGTTCCTCTCTGATCTCTATTTCAGTTTGTGCCTCTTAAGTTCCTGCATTGACTTCCTGCCCTCCTGAGGACAGTCCCTTGGGGGATGGACTGTCTTCTGGATATGTAAGAGGACATAAAACCCTTTCCTTTCCAAATTGCTTTAGGAGATTGTTTTGCATAGCAACAGTAGAAGCAAGGCAGGACAGGCTAGGACAGAGGTACAATGGAAAAGCTGTCCCGAAAGTTCTGTGGAAGATCCCTCAGAAGGCTGGAAATCTTATGACATCCATTTGCATTCATATGCTTACTTTGTAAGCTCATCCAGGTCTTCTTCCTCAGTTCCCAGTTAACTCCTTAACGCCTAATATGACTGTTTTTACCATAATTCTGAGTTTCATTGCTAGGTCTGCCACCACAGGTCATTGTGATAGAACCCAGGGCCTACGTTTGCCTTTGTAAGCTAGGGTCGTCAAAGGCTCTCTTCAAGTTACTTTCATTAGTTATGTTATAATTTTTCTAGTTTAATATGTAACGCCTCATTGTTGCTTCCATGTACTGCATGGAAGAAATAACTGCTTTATTCCCATCAAATTGGGCCCAGTGTCATATGCTCCAGACAACTCCAATGAACAAGAAAGGGAGGGGGTGGCATATCTCCATTCAGGAAATGAAAGAAATTAAACATTTCATGTAATCAAAGATAGGTAATGTAAATTTTTGGAGTAGTGCTTCTCCATGTTTGTTGTACAGTAGACTTACCAGAGGAAGAGTTAAGTTTGTGCACACACGTGTGCGCGCACACACATACCACTACTACCACCCCCACTAACATAAACTAATGTCTAGGCCTCTCTAGACTGATAAAATCAGAAAGGCTAAGTGTGAAACTCAGGCATCAGTAGTTTCCAAAAGTCCCCAGGTGATTCCCATGATTCCCATGTGTAAGCAAATTGAAAGGCACTGTTGCATAATAAGGAAGAATGGGACAGAATTGAATTAAAGGCAGCTAGAGAGAATGCTAGACAAAAAAAAAAAAAAAGGCGTGTACTCTAGGACAGTTGAAGACCTGCAATCTTTCATGCCATAGCCTTACACAATTCATTTTTTTTTAATTATGTGTGTTGGTGTTTTGCCTATATATGTCTGAGCACATGTGCATGCTGTGTCTGCAAAGGCCAGAAGAGGGCATTAGTTCTCTCTGAGACTGGAGTTCCAGTTGGCAGTGAGCCACCATGTCGGTTTTGGGAATTAAACTCAGCAGGTTCTAGGAAAGAGCAGCCAGTACTTTTAACTGCTGAGCCATCTCCTTAGCTCCCGCCCCGGATGCATATTTCTTAAGTAATGACTCAGGATAATGGGGTGTGAATTACCCTGATTGCTCTCCCCTGGTCAGGATAATGCTGAAGTGCAAGCTGGACTAGTGTCTTTCAGGGAAACCAATGTGCAAACTTATCCGTAATGTCCAGGGCAAGGCAAGCTTGTGCCAGAATGGACATCTTCATGCTGCTTCCTTCCAAGAGAAATGATTCTCTATTAGAAATGACGCCTGGAGCAAATACTACATTGTGACACAGCTGTAAGCTCTTTGGTTCATCATGGACCAGTAGAGAGACCACAGAGGTCTGCAAACCACACCTTGGAGAGAAGTAACTTACAGTGTCTCTAGATACTTCCTCAGCAGTAAGTAGGAGTCTCCTACTGTGGGTGTGCTTCGACCTTGAATCTTTTTTCTGAACAAACACTCCTTTCTTACTTTCTGCTCCTGAATTTCTCGGGGAGCTGTTGGTTACACACACCACCACAAGGGGCTTTTGCCTCGGTGTGTGCTTCTAGAGAAGCCAATAAAGCAGGCAAGGAGGAGTGTTTGGAGGACAAACCCAGTATTGTTTGAAGAGCATTCTAACCTCCATAAAGATCAATTAAGAAAACATGGCTGAAAGCAGGCAAGAAACAAGGTTGAAGACAGTCACAAAATGCTCTCAGCCAGCCAGCTTAGTCCTCAACTTCATCCATTTCTTATAGATTTGTTTCTCTGTTTCATATCTTTTAAAATCAGTGTATACTGCAAGACGTCAGGAGCCTCATCATCACATTTTCTTAGTCCTCTTCCACTTACCCCAATTCTACTTTGGCAGTCCTAGGAATTCCCTTTCAGTTTCATGCTTTTCTATTCCCCACTGGTTCTGCAGGGAAGAAAAAGCATGCTACCTGTTTTATGAGGTGGTTTTCTTTCAATTCACGCTGTGGGTCCTACTCCCATTTTTTTAATGTCCTATTTCATTTTTCCCCCTCTGCTTTAGTTTAGCCCTCTGTTATTTTGGCAGGGTAGGTAGGGCAACTGGTCTGCAACCTGGTCAGGACTAGGTTGGAATGGAAGTTGGAATGGAGGGTTCATGGCAATTTATAAACTAAAACTGCCTCTGTGACATTCCTTTAGGGATTAAAGCTCACAGATTGATTCTGAATTATGTCATAAAGACACATAGGTCTATCCTAAATATTGTTCTAACAATAAGTGAATCAAACCTTTGAGTACACAGTTTTCTCCCTCTGTGAATGAGGAAGTTGCGTTAGGTAACTCCTAAGGTCCCTTCCCATGCTCCCACTCTATGTTCAACAAAAGCCATCAGATTACATCAATGAAAGAGCACAAAACAGAATATTCCAGTAGCAAATGTCACCGCTCAAAACAAATTGAGAAAAACCATCATTCTTTCTCTCTCTCTCTCTCTCTCTCTCTCTCTCTCTCTCTCTTGAATGACCAATTCTTTGGGAAGCTAGCCCTTGCCTGTCTTTTATAATGATATGTTTACTGTTTTTATGTTGCTTTGGAAATGGGGAACCAGATAATTGGGTTGACAAGGTCAGCATGCTAGAGCCTTAGAAAGAGATCAGATGGAATTTGTGACCGTGTCTATTCCCCTAGACATGCCTTTTTGTCATGTTTAGTGTACTTTGGTCATTAGCTAAAAACAGTAAGCCTGCTATGTGCTATTTTATTAATGCTCTGTCATTTGTGCGGTTTTCTAAGGTAATTTGAAAATAAGAGAAAATATAATTATTCAAGGATGCTTTGGGAAGAGGTGGATGTATTTATACAATTAAATAGTAATGCAATAACACAGTACTCTCAAAATAGAGCTCCCCACTACTTGTAGGTTTTAGAGAGGATGTGTGTAAGGCGAGAGAGGCTTTATTTTCCCTTAGGAAAAGGAACCTGTAAATCAGCAGTTGTTATTTCATTGATCAAGAAAGGCGACTTGCCAGTGTGTTAAATCTCCTGCTTAGTACTCCATCTCTCGTCCCCAGACAACCCGTAAACACTCAAGTGTTTTGTAGACTCTCTGTTGTATGACTTGCCTAGGCAGAAATCCAGACTTCGTGAGGGCATTCCTCAGACAGTCCACTTAACTCAAGCAAACCCCATCTCCTTTAGCTTTCTGGTTTTGAGTGGAAAGATGACTTTCTAAACGATAAGACATGATAAAAATGAGCATGAATCTTAAGTATACAACTTGGTGAATTTTTACCTGTGTGTGAATTTGCACAACTACCACCTAGATCATTTTAGTTTTAAGATGAAATTTAGAAATAGTCTTTTTTTACGGTCTCTATCTAGTCCAGTTATATCCTCTGGAGGCAACCATGGCTCTGATTTCTACTACCACAACCTGATTTTTCCCTCTTCTTTCACCCTATGGAAATGGAATTGTGCACTGTGTATAGCTTATTGGATTGAACCATTTGTTACTGGTTTTGCGAGGGTTTGCATGTGCGCGCACACACACACACACACACACACACACACACACACACACATATATATATGCAAGCATAGATAATAATATATATGATTTATAGTATATGGTATATGGTATAATATATGATAAATAATTCATATATAATATAATGTATTGTATGTAATATAATATGCCTTGTACAATATGTAATATATTACAAATATTTAAGACTATGGTTAGAATATTCCACTGAATGCATATATCATTCTGTTTACCATGTGTATTTGAACAATTTTTGTTTTTCTGTTGCTATGAATTGCTGTAGTTCTCAAGACTTACATTTAGTCATAATGTTTTTAGTTACTGTAGCTAGAACTGTGATTGTTGGCTCATACTTCAGCCTCAGTAATTGCTGGCAAAGGGTTTCAAAGTGGCAGTGCTAACTTTCATTCCCACAAGTCATGAATGAGAGCCCTGGTGTTTCAGTATTTGTTCTGATATATAATACTTTAGTTGATCTAGTGAGTGTGTGTTAGCATCTCATTATAGTTTTTATTTTTGTTTCTCTGAAGAATAGTGATATTAAATATGAAAACTTATTTTACAAAGTATGATTCAGTATGTTTTGCTATATTGCCATTGCACATTCTGATACATATGTGGAAAATGTATCAAATGTATAAATATATTCTTATTGTCTGGTGCTTGGGTTTTCTTTATTATTGCTTTCTCTTTTTCTTTTATCATATTGAGGATTAAGCAAAAAGTGCACACACACCAGGCAAGCATGCTTCCAGTGAGTCTAGTCACACCCTACCCATAGCCCCAATGACTGATTTAATTCCTTCCTTCCTTCCTTCCTTTTTCCTTCCTTCTTCTTTCCTTCCTCCCTTTCTTCTTTCCTTTATACAGTATTGAAGTAATTGTTTCATTTGATGAATAGATGTTATTACTTTTAATAAATAACTTCTCATTATTTCTCTCTGTGAGTGAGGAGAAAACAGAAAGGAACTAAAATCTATTGTCCAAATCTTCCCTCTGAAATTTTTATGCCCTTAACAAACTACAGTAAGTAGACTTTTAGGCTAGTTACAGGAGACAAAGTATTTCATACAGTTGTAAGGGAGGAGAAAGAGTTTAGGTGCTTTTCACTTGGCTATCTCCTTAGAATGTACTTTCTCTTACCCTTCTTGTTAATGGAGAAAAACAGCTGTGCTTACCTGAGAAATGTTTTGGACCGCATATAGACCTTAGGTACTCTCTTTTTTCAATTATGAAGTATATGAATTATGAAATTTATTTAATCCTTGAAGACTTCTTTATTTTACTTTTTTAATTGGTTGTTTTAGTTACATTTCAAATGTTATCCCCCTTCTCTGTTTCCCCTCCAACCCCCCCATCCCATCCCCCTCCTCCCTAATTCTGTGAGGGTGTTACCCCGCCCACCTACCAACTCCCACCTCACTGCCCTAGCACTCCCCTACACTGGGACATCAAGCCTTCACAGGAACATGGACCTCTCCTCCCATTAATGCCAGATAAGGCCATCCTCTGTGACATATGCAGTTGGAGCCATGGGTCCCTCCCTGAGTACTCTTTGTTTGGTGGTTTAGTTCTTGGGAGCTCTGGGAGGCGGGGTCTGGTTGGTTGATATTGTTGTTCTTCCTATTGGGTTGCAAACCCCTTCAGCTCCTTCAGTCCTTCCCCTAACTATTCCATGGGGGTCCCCATGCTCAATTCAATGGTTGACTGTAAGCATCTGCATCTGTATTGGTCAGGCTCTGGCAGAACCTCTCAGGAGACAGCTATTCCAGGCTCCTAGCAGCAAGCCCTTGGCATCAGCAATAGTGTCTGGTTTTGGTGTCTGCGATTGGTTTGGATCCCTAAGTAGGGAAGTCTATGCATGGTTTTTCCTTCAGTCTCTGCTACACTCTTTGTTCTTGTATCTCCTTTAGACAAGTGTAATTCTGGGTTAATAAGTTTGAGATGGGTGAGTGGCACCATCCCTCAACTGGGGCCCATGCCTAACCTCTAGATATAGTCTCTGTAGGTTCTCTCTCCCCTTTGTTGGGTATTTCAGCTAATGCTCTCCCTGTTGGGGAAGCCTCTTGCTTTCCTGGCATCTGGGACTTTCTAGTGGTTAACCCCAGTTTCCAGTGCCCCACTGCTATACAACTCTGTTCAATTTCCAGACCCTCTGTACATCTTTTCCATCTCATCCCACACCAGATCCTGCCCCTCTCCCCCATTTTCTCTCTCTCCAAAGTGCCCACATTCCTCTACCTTCTGTGATTATTTTGTTCCCCCTTCCAAGTAGGATTGAAGCATCCACACTTTGGTCTTCCTTCTTTTAATCTTCATATGGTCTGTGAGTTGTATTTTGGGTATTTTGAGCATTTTACCTAATATCCAGTTATGAATGAGTACATACCATGTGTGTTCTTTTGTGACTAGATTACCTCACTCAGGATGATATTTTCTAGTTCCATCCATGTGCCTGTGAATTTCATGAAGTCATTTTTTTGATAGCTGAGTAGTACTCCATTGTTTAAATGTGCCACATTTTCTGAATCCATTTCTTTGTTGAGGGACATCTGGGCTGTTTCCAGCTTCTGGATATTATAAATAAAACTGCTGTGAACATAGTGGAGCATATGTCCTTGTTATGTGTTGGAGCATCCTTTGGCTATATGCCCAGGAGTGGTATAGCTGGGTCCTCAGGTAGTACAATGTTCAATTTTCTGAGGAACCTCCAGAGTTATTTCTAGAGTGGTTGTACCAGTTTGCAACCCCACCAACAATGGAGGAGTGTTCCTCTTTCTCCACATCCTCGCCAGCATTTGCTGTCACCTGAGTTTTTGATCTTAGTCATTCTGACTGGTGTGAGGTGGAATCTCAGAGTCCTTTTGATTTGCATTTCCCTTATGACTAAGATTGTTGAATATTTCTTTAGCTGTTTCTATGCCATCTGATGTTTCTCAGTTGAGAACTCTTTGTTTAGCTCTGTACCCCATTTTTAAATAGGGCATTTGGTTCTTTAGAGTTTAACTTCTGGAGTTTTGTTTTTTTTTTTTTTTCATATTTCGGATATTAACCCTCTGTTGGATGTAGGGTTGGTAAAGATCTCTTCCCAATCTGTAAATTGCCATTTTGCCCTGATGACAGTGTCCTTTGCCTTACAGAAGCTTTTCAATGTTATGAACTCCCATTTGTCTATAATTGTTCTTAGAGCCTGGCTCATTGGTGATCTATTCAGGAAAATTCCCCTGTGCCGATGTGTTTGAGGCTCTTTTCCACTTTCTCTTCTAATAGATTAAGTGTATCTGGTTTTATGTAGAGGTTCTTGATCCACTTGGACTTGAGCTATGTACAAGGAGTTAAGAATGGATCAAATTGTATTCTTCAACATTCTGAGCACCATTTTTTTGAATATACTGTCTTTTTCCCCCCTAGATGGTTTTGGCAAAGGTGAAAGATCATGTGACCATAGGTGTGTGGTTTTAATTATGTGTCTTCAATGACTTCTTGATCATCCAGATTCTGGTTTATGAATTAGAAATTGCTGGTTCCTATGGTAGGAGTGTATTATACCAAGGAAGATTTTTGCAAGAAAGGTAGATTCTAGAATCAGAGGAAGAACCACAAACCTTTGTGTTTATGTGACCCGAGTGTGCAAGCAATATTGTGCATATGTGACCTGAGGGTTCAATCATGCTCATAACTATTTTCTTCTCTGTGTTCTTCCCACCCGCATTAACTGAAAGTGGATTTATGAGGCAAGAAAACACTAAAGCTAGCAAATGTCAACACTATTACTGATGTTCAGTACCTCTTTCATGGAACTTGAAGAGAAAGAGAAAGAGCTTTTTGTCCCTTTCATTTTAGTATATAATAATCCTACTGATGGATTTGGGGGCTGTCTTGAGTCATCTGTCAACCTATGTGAGCAAAATGGAGAGAAAAAAAATCACTATCATTAAGCCCAGGATGAAATGAAGAAAAGAGTACTCCTGCCATCCCCAGTAGAATAGGTAGGTTTGGTATTGCCAAGGAAAGGGAACCATAAGCACCTGGCAGGCAGAAATAATAGATTCACTCCAGAGGGCATAAAAGGTGTAACTTGCTGTGTTATCTGTAGAAATTTAGTCAGAGAATGATTTTAAAGAATGTAGCAGAGTAGAAGCACAATTATTTGTTGAATTCAAGTATTTTTCTTACCTCCTGTTCTCAAGATTAGAGCCTGAAGAGGATTATGGAAGGTCTAAGTGTTGTAAAAATGAAGTTTCAAACTTTGGTGAGTTCTCAAGGTCAAAATGACTGTGTATTAAGACCAAACTCTGAAAGGGTTCTCTATTACTGGATTCAGGGACATAATTCTGATGCTGAGGTATGGGATTCCAAGCTTCCTACCTTGTCATCCCTAAAATGGTTGATATTGAGGTTCAATAATGCTGTTAAAACCCATTCATCAGGGTTGGGGATTTAGCTCAGTGGTAGAGTGCTTGCCTAGCAAGCACAAGGCCCTGGGTTCGGTCCTCAGCTCCGAAAAAAAAAAAAAAACCCATTCATCAGCACTTCTGATTTTTTTCCAACAAAAAAAAATAGAATGCTTTATGACTATTACAATGGCATTGGAATGATTGATAAAAATGACTAATAAGCTATGTGGGTGCTTTTGAATCATTGCCCTTGGAGTGATAAGTGTGTAGGAATAAACCTTTCACAAAGAACCAGTTTTCTCTTCAGTCCTTATTTCTTGTTGTTGTGATGACTAGTTTTATGTCACCCTGACAGAAGCTAGAATCATCAGAGGAGGGAGCATCAAGTGAGAAAATGTCTTCAAAAGATATGGCTGTAGGAGAGCCTGTAGGGCATTTTCATAATTAGTAATTGATGGGGGAGGGCCCAGCACATTTGGGGTGGTACCTTCCCTGGACTCATGGTCCTGGACTCCATAAGAAACCTCATGAAAAAGTCATGAGGAGCAAGCCAGCAAGCAGCACTCCTCTGTGGCCCCTGCATCAACTCTTGTCTCCAGGTTCCTGCCTTGCTTGCATTTCTCTTCTGACTTCCTTTGGCAATGAACTATGACGTGGATGTATAAACTTTCCTCCACAAGTTGCTTTTGGTTATGGTGCTTCATCACAGCAATAGAAATCCTAAAACAGTAGTAACACAATATTTACTTTGCCATCTTATTGAGATCCCTTTCTCCTAGGTATAGAATTAAATGTGGTAAATATCTGTATTGTACTGAAAATATATATTGTATTTTCCATTATTAAATATATGATTATGAAATCTGCTTAATCCATTAAGGATTTTTGTTCACTCAGAATGTGTCTATTAATTAAAACTCAGCTAGTTGCAAGTGACAGAGACCCAAGCCATCCTCAATAAAAAAGAAAAATCTGGAATATGAGTGGACCAGATCTGTTGGTGTCTCTTAGGCTTGAAAGATGGTCAAGGAGCAGCTCACTAGGCACAAGCTCCACTGGTTATGACACCACGGAGATAGGTTGGAGCCTCCATTTGATATCCTAACAAATTCTTAATGATGCTACTTTGAGCTGTACAAAGAGCACACTGAAAGAACAGATAGCAAATATTCCTTAAAAGATGGGAATAAAATGATTTGAGGGCATTGTATGTTATGACTAGCAATATTTATGATTTAAACATACTTCATTTTCCTTTCAAATCGAATCTCCACTGCAAAAGCAATACTCATGGCTCCTCAGTTCACTTTTGTAATTAAAATTTGTTGAGAGGTAGGTTGAAGGGTAGATCTATATATTGAATTAATTTCTTGGAAGCCATACAACTTGTAGAAAGAAAGAATAATATTTTTCCCCACTTACTTGCCTTTCTGTTCTTGCTCATTGCAAGTAATCTTAACCTTTGCTCCAATGCTTTCCATATGGTCAGCCTAATGGGATTTTCTCCTTTGCTTGTTTGTTTTCCTTTGTTTTGTGCACAAACCAGGAATCAGATGCCCCTTAACAGCACTTCCAACCAAGATGAAAAAAACTAACATTGAATGCTGCCATCTCTGGCCTCAGTCACCAGATGAGTCAGATGCTCTGCAAAGGGCTGAGTCACAGGACTCCCCTTCCTTCGGTCATGACCAAGGCATTGTGGTTGCCCTACCCCTGAAATCTGGGGGCAAGCATACTTTCATTTGTAAAAATGTCAGGTCAATATTGACATATAATAAATCATCCTGAGGTTAGCAGATCCTACAGTGACAGCTGTACCAAGAAATGGCTTTGTGCACTCACACATCTTGGAGTGAGCTTGACTTCCTACATTGCTATCTTTGGGGGCTTACATGCCTTCTTTTAAGTCTGATCTCTTTTAGAATGGCCCCTCTCCCTCTCTCTTCTCTTTCCACCTGCCCTCTGTCTTAGTGTTATTGTTGGACAATGTCTTTCCATGAAGCTAGGAAAAGCACTTCCACTGGAAACCAGGCCTATACATTGCTTGCAGTTGGTAGCCTTCAAAAATCAGACCCTTTAACTGAGTCATCGTAGCTTCTTTGCTTATAGTTGGTTGCCCTCCAAATAACAGACGCTTTAACTGAGTAACCCCTTTGCTTAAGGTTGATAGGTAGACCTCAGAAAGGGACAAGGGCTTTGACTGTTTTAGCAGTTCCACTTACAAATCTTAGGAAAGTTTTCTAATTGATTGATCTCTCCTGGGTCTTGGGCCCTTCGCTGTGCTAATTGGTTGCGGGCTGTTCAGAGTTCTAATCCTCCAAGCCTGTACTGTACTCCCTCAGTGGTAGCAGGCAGTGTCTTCAGTTGTACCAAAAACATGGAAAGGAATGTATTCTGCTCATAGTGAGGTTATATTAAAGGACAGGGAAATTTTTTAGAAGCCAGGAGATGGGGTTGGAGGCGGGGGTAAGATCCTGGAGGAGTGGATACTGAGGCCTTTGCTAACAGGTAGGCAAAAAATTCCACCATAATCAACAGCTGCCTAAGGCCTTTTTCCCTACCCAGAAATAAACCTGGAATTGTTTGGAAGTTTCACCAGAAACTCCATTTACAGGGAAAGACATTGTATTAAACCCATTGTATAATCCTAGTGGCTTCTGCCTTGACCTTATTAGATTACAATTCTGTCCAAGGCATCTGCAGAGTCATCAAAATGGTTCATACAGCTTATGCTAAGACAAGTAATTGAGACTCTTTTTTGAGATACCCATGTTCATACCAGTAGGCAACTCTGTCAGAGATCACCCACATGTTCTTGTGTGTATCTTCATCCAGAATGTTCCCCCATTTTCTCTCCTTAACTCTGATGCTTAACCCTAGATGAACATGTTTTTAATAAAATCCCCCACTCATATGATAGTAATTATGAAATTCTTTTTCTGTACCTGAGTCATGTATTTTGGTCCAGCCCGAGCAAAAGACTGTAAAAGTCTTGAGAAACTTCTTAAGGATGAGTGGCAGTGTGCAGTTGTGTCTGGTGGACTGATAACAGGCAATTATGAATTTTAGTGTCCAGATAAGTTGGGAAGGATTCCAGTCAACCTAATTTGCTACAGTCTCAAACAGTTATACTTCAGGATGATTACATATTAGGAATGTATTCCATGAAAGAAAAAAATTGAAGTATATGTATATATAATATACATATGTGTATACAATTTTAAAATTTATAATGGCTAAGTAGGCCTTAAAACTGTATGTTTATACCTTCTATCTCTATATAATACTTGGAGTATATAGATTAGCTATCCTCTATCATCCTAAAGTCTCCCAAAACACCAACAAGATGATGTTTTAAAGTCAATTAATCTCAAAGTTAAAAAAAGTTTGTTTAATCCCAGAGTCAAAAGAAACCTGTGGCTAAGAACAGTGGACGTTTAATAGTAGCTCCCCGAGGCAGGGCGATTAAGAGTTCTAGTGAGTAGGGGCAATTTAGAGAGAGCTCTCTCAGAGAAAAGGCTGTGCATAATTTTAGATTCTATTAATTAAAGAAATGCTCATGAAAAAGCTTTGGGACTTAAGTGACTGGAGTGACAGGAAATATTGTAGCATCTCCAAGGAGCTCATATAAAAATTAGATTAAAAGGGCTGCATAAATGGGTTTGTGGGAAGAGGGACACACCTATACAATAAATCTATTATTTTCATGTTTCTTCTGGTTGTTGCAGCAGATGCTGTTTGTAATTTTGGAGACATGATCTCATGTAGCCCAGTGTGGCTTCAAGCTGTCTGTGTAAATAAGAATGACCTGAACTCTGAATTATTTTGCCCCCACCTCATGGGTGCTGGGATTCCAGGATTCCAGGTGCCACCAGGCCTGACTTTTTCATTGTTTCTTTTTTCCAAGTTTAATCTTCTCTGCTTTCCAATGTGCACTATACATGTAATGTGCAGACATCCAATGTGGAAGCACTTCATGTATAATTACTCTTCAAGAGTTCTAAAGAAGCCATTCCGACCCCCACCCCCCCTGGAGAACTGTAGATACCAGTGCTGTGCAGTGCGCTTTTAGGTTCTATTCCTTTGGTCCCTTTTATTCAAAGCGGGAGTTGGTTGACTCCCATCTTCTCTTCCCCACCCCCTGGGTCAGGGTCATCGCATCCTCCTTCCATCACAGGGAAGAGAAATGGTATCTTGGAGCCACTGCAGAATAGGCACCAACTGCAGACAAACCCACAACCTAGGAGCACAGGCTTGTATAGCTAGAGAGGGCACACCCTTTTCAGATGGGTGGGAGTAGATACGGAGATGAAGAAGGATTCAGAAAGGACTGTCAGGCCTTGCTGCTCCTGCAGGGCCTTGGTGTTCCTACAGGGCCTTGGTGTGTTCCCCAGTCCCACATTTCTGCCCAGCGCAGGCCATTTGCTGTGGCCTGGCCCTCCTTCCATGGTAAATACTGTCCATTATAATAGTGATGAATCTACACAAGAAACAGCACCAAGGCAAGTGCTCTCTGTGAGACCATCCTGCCTCCCCGACATCCCTCTCCCAATGCCATGTTCTCCCATGTTTGATAAAGAAAACAGAAAAAAAAAGACAAATATAATGCAAAAAAGAATACTCTGCTTTGCAAAATCAATGAGGTTGGTAATATATCTTAAAACAGTCAATTTGATTTTTTTTTCAGGCAGCCAATGTTAAAAGCATTTTAATCTTTTTTAAAAGATATGTATTAGTTTTTGCTGGGAAGGGAAAGAGTCTCTTTTTAACTCCCAAGATATTTGCTATTTCAGTTGTTGGGAAAGTCTTATTGGAATGTGTGAGCCTTGGGTCCAGAGAGATGGCTCAGCTGTTAAGAGCACTCCTGCTCTTCCGGAGGCATGGGGTGGGGGGTTGGGGCAGGTGAGGGGTGGATTCCCAGCACCATCTGGTGATTCAAAACCCTCCACCCTCCGTGCCTCTAGTCCTAGGAGAATGTGATGTCCTCTTCTAGTTACTGCGAGCACTGGATGTGGTACATAGACACACATTCAGGCAAACACTCATACACATAAACCAAAAACAGCCTTAAAGATTTTTTTTAAAGGAATGCACAAATCTTATGCTAAGGAAAAACTAGAACACTCAAACCAGTTTCCCTAACGGGATCTAACTTGTTTTCTCTCTTTCAGCAATCAAATGGTCTGTTGAGTAATTTTGCTACATAATGTCTCAAAATTTAAATTTTGTTCTTTATAATTTTGTAAGAAACTTAAGTAGGAAGAGAGGATTTCCTAAATAGTTATCTCCTTTAAGATAAGACTCATAAATTTGAGGACTCACATAACTGTCTCTTCGTTTTTATTTTCTTTGTCAACCTTGGGAGATTACTTAAAAATCGCACACAACAGCTTTAAAATAAATAGTCACAAGTGTAATTCCACTGAGATTGTTGTTGTATTTTTTGAGTTAACATAGGATTGAGTATCCTTGTGATGTCGTTAAGGAAAATGGAAGAATCATTTCCCCCCAGATTTACAGACCACTCTGACATCTGTGAATTCCAAGCGATTATGTACCAGCACGACTTGAGCTTATAGTTCACATCCAGGGGGAATCTTTGAGCCACTCTGAGTATCCTCTTGTGTTCAGCATGTTTTACCTCATAGCTGCAGAAGAAGCAAAGTAATTACTTACAAATAAGTAATTTACTTGCTTAGCAAGGCTTCTGATCATGTTATGGTAGCTTTTATTAAATTTCCCATTAACATAATTATTGCAAGGAATTTCACCACATAGAGCAAACACTTCATTTGGCTCAAGATAATTAAAAAATAAATAAATAAAGGAAACCCACAACTAGTTTACACCTGCCTTCGCAATCTCCATCCTCCTACCCCAATGCTCTAGTTCATCTGCCAGAGTGAGTTGTAGGAATAGTCGCCCAAAACGTATCTCAGCAGAAGGGTGCTGTGTCTAACAAGAAAAGAAGCCCAATACCAGGGCAAGACTGGGGATCTTGCCATGCAATAATGGTGACATTTCACCATCCTGTGACATTCTTGGTTCTTCTTTGATATGATTTAGTGCTACACAATAGTAGGCAGTTTTACTGGGTTGAATGGTTGCCAAGTTTCACTTTCCTGTCTTTATTTTTGTTTTTATAGTTTAGATGAATGCCAGAATTGCCAACAGGGAGCTATTTCCAAAAGCCCCATCACTTATCAGAATGGAAACAATGACACAGTGGTGTCCTCAGTGTTTCAATAATATGAAATGGTTGTCTCTGGAAAATGGGAAGCTATATGTCCTTAGGAACTTCCTGATTACTCAGTTAAAGTATAAGGGAGTAGGGGTCTCAGTAGTAGAAGAAATGTGTGCATCCATTTCACCAACACCAAGGAAAATACATTCTTTGGGCAAAGCACGCTTTCCTACAGGATGCCCTTGGCAGTGCGCTCTGGCTCTACCCAGAGGCACCCAACACAGATTTCTCTTCCAGATAATCACTAAAATAAGTCTCTGGCCAGGTAATGCATTACGTCAAGTGAATGGTGAAGGTAAAGAGCCCAGAAATACATTTTAGTTTATGAGTATTGAGGTGTTGCCTTTTCCTTACATTTCCAAGCTCAAAGAAGCTCAGTCCTCGCAAGGTGGGCTTCCCACTGATGCCATCTGGCTTCTCTGGCACTCTGTGCCCCTGTTGGCAACACATGCATGTGGGAAGTACCCTGGATAGGGTAGTGGCTTTCAAAGGCTAGCAGCAGCTTGTGAGCCTGTAGACCGTACTTTGATCATTAGCGATGGTTCATGCTAGAGTTCTGTAGTTTGCACCACTCATGGTTGCATGTAAGGTTTAGTGATAGAAGAGTCCTAAGGCTGGTGCCAGAGGATGTTATGTAAATTTTGGTAGGGGTTTAACATCAGTTATAATTGGGTGTTAATTTCTGACCCTTCCATAACATATGTGCTCTTGAAAGGCCAGTTTCTGTTCCACAGACACAGTGTATACCCAGTTTGTAACAGCTGTGTGTGACAGTTAATTTTAATAGTTAACCATATTAGATTAAACAGCACCAAGGAGATTAATAGGCATACTTTTGTGTGTATACAAGAATGCTTATAGATGGGATTAAACTGGTACAGTGAAGACCCGTTCTAAATGTGGGGAGCACCGTGCCATAGGTAGGGACAAAAATGAATTAAAAGGGAAGTATGAGAACGTCACTGGTATTCATCTCTTCTTCCTGACTGTGGGCACAATGTGACTGTTGCCTTCTAGTCAGGAGTCATGATACCCTCAAACTCAAACTGTCATCCAAAATATCTCCCTCAAGCTATTGCCTGAGTCTTTTCTCTACAACATTGAAAAATAACTAGTATCAAAAGTTGTTGCTGAGAAGTAGGGTCTGCTTGTGATTAATTGGCCATATATTTTCCAAGCTTTAGAATTAGTTTGTGGGAGGAATAGGGAAGAGTAGGGAGTTTGAATGTAGACCAGTGATAAAGTCCTACAGAAAGAACTTAATGGAGTATTTGGGTAAGATTGACCATAAAGACCCTCATGGCAAGAGAAATACAACCAGTGATGGACTAGCTCAAACAGTTTCAGAGCAAAACAAAGACTGTACCAAAATTGAACTTGATAGCATCTATGCTACATTCTGGTTGGGAATCCCCTGAATTCTTTGTGTGTATCAAAACTTTGAGTGAGGCTGAAGTCAAAAGTTATGAACTAATTTTATTGGCAGTTGAATTTTTACTACAGCTAAATTTGCACTGTGGCATGGTTATTATTCACTGCATTTTAGCCAGATTTATACTGCCCTATATTTGCTACACATTTTTCTTAATCTAAGTCTAAGTGTAGCAGAAGTTGTCTGAGATTTCTTCAATTTAAATTTGGGGTTCCAGTCCTGTATATTCATGAATTGGGAAGCTAACTGTACTAAGGTGGTATTGCCGAACATTTGTGGGGTATTGAGCTTGCTTACTGGAAAAAGAACTGACGTTTATTGAGTGTATGCTCTATATCAGTCTCTTTGTGTATGCACCTAGCATAACTATAGAAACAATGTCATGAGAATTTAGATTAGGAGTACATCTATCCTATTTTGTACTGAAAGTCTGAGGGCCTCTGTAGTTGTCCAAGGTTTCACAAATGATGACAGGGATCCATGGTCTCTTCAGTTATGTGGAGAAATAAAGACCTATGTAGTAAAACTACCAATGGAAGATTATGGTGCTATCCCCCTTTATTCATCCTCCACTGCTGGGTATCCTAATGATGTTCTCTTTTTTCTTTTTTCAATATAATATTTTAAGTGGTTCTCTGGGAATTTCACATCAAGTATCCTGTCACATTCATTTCCCATTTGTTCCATGTTTGCCCTTCCTACCCTCATGACTTCCCGTTACCCCAAAAGTTAAAAAAAAGTTAAATTAAATTAAATTTAAAAAGTCCAATTTGTGTTATCTACATACCCACTGGAGCATTGTCAAGCTCTCAGTGGCCATCCCCTTAAATAAAACTGAGTAGTTCCCCTTCTGCACCCCTGTGGAAGCTGCCAATTATAGAGAGCTAACTTCAGCATCTTTATCATACATTTTAATAGCACTCGATATCTTCCTATTTAAACTGCTACTTTGGTGAGGTTTAAGGGGCCATAGAAGCCTTCCATGTCCCCCTTTTCTTAACTATGCACCTACAGTGACCGATATCATGCAAAAACAGCTTCCTTGCTCTTTATAGTCAGCAGGAACATGGATTACGGGATTCCACATTGATTCTGGGGATAGCACAGATCACAAACATGGCTTCTGGTTGCAGTAGGACCACAGACCCAAAGAAGACCCTCAGAGGCAGCCAGGGGACTACAGACATTGCCATAGACTCAAGTGGCTGCATAGGCTACTCAAGTCAATATGGCCCCCAGCATCAGCACCACCCATGGACATCTACATGGCTTCAGACTGCAGCCCATACCACAGACATCCACATATCCTTTGGTGGTGGCATGGGCCATAGATATCAACGCAGACCCTGGCTGTAGTAGGAACACGAACCCAGACACAGCCCACCGCACTGCCATTGTCTTGCCAAGAATCTTCAGTAGTTCTCTCTGAATCAGTTTTGAACACCCGAAACTACTCAAAGCTTGGTATTTCCTTTTCCACTTAGCAACATTAGGTGGCTTTCCTGCATTGCCTATAACAACTCCTCTGCTCTGCTCCAGGTAATTCTTTTTGTCCTCTCCTTCCTTACTCCATTTTCTGACACACTCCTTCTACGATGTGCTGCTTCTCTGGTTTTTCCGCTATAATGGTGACATTATGCCTATTTCCTCCCATGCTGTTCTTAAGAGGAAAGACTATGTCTACATTCTTTCTCTCTACTCCCACTCTTCACACATTTGTGCAAGTACAGTGTGTGTGAGCACATGTGAGCACATATGTATGTGTGTATATGTGCATGTGCATGTGTGCCTGTGTGTGCTTTGCATGTAGGTCAGTGGTTTTTGATGTTACATGTCTTCCCCTATTTCTCGTTGCCACCTTCTTTTTGAGACAGGGTTTCTCACTTGACCTAGAGCCTTCCATCTCAGCTAGGTTGTATGCTCAGAGATCTTCTGGGATCTGCCTGTCTTCATCTCCGTAGCACTGAGGTTATGGACATGCACGTCCATGCCTAGTTTATATGTAGACAATGGGGCTCTGAGCTCAAGTTTCGTGCTTTCACAGCAAGCATGTTTCTTCCTGAGCCACATCCCCAGTGACTCTTTTTCTTGTCTCCCAAAGTACAGTGCAGATCCGTGGCTTTATAACCCCTCTTGTTTATATTTTCTTGATTACTTGTGAACTTTTAACTTGTGCCACGCAGTTTCTTATTTCTAATTATAGAAGGTGATGCAATTATTTCTAGCATCAGTGTTACTCTCATATTAAGAGGGTGTTTAAAGATATTTGTGTTAGCCTCTTTTCTCTTATAATAGTTTGTTACATAGGTATTGTATCCCTTAGAGATGCTACAAACAAGCAAGCAAATAAAAAAGCCTTTGTCTTTCTTTTTTTTTTTTTTTTTGGTTCTTTTTTTTTCGGAGCTGGGGACCGAACCCAGGGCCTTGTGCTTCCTAGGTAAGCGCTCTACCACTGAGCTAAATCCCCAGCCCCTTGTCTTTCTATCCCAAATGTTTATCAGCTTTTGTCATGATGTCACATGTACCCCACCAAGACTGTATAATAGTCATTAGGCTATTTTTCTTAAGAATGTTAGGTATAGTTAAGTTTTTCCTGTAATTTTGTATTTTTAAAATTTCTCTCTCATATGTTGGATCCCAACCACAGTTTCCCTTCCCTCCTTCCCTCCAGATCCCTCCCCAATTCACTCATTTTCCATTTTCCTTCAGAAAAGGGCAGGCTACCCCAGGCATAGCATCAACTCAACATGGATATCAAATTGCAGTAATACTAGGCATATTCCCTCATATTAAGGTTAGACAAGGCAACCCAGCAGGAGGGAAGGGTCCCAGGAGTTGGCAAAAGAGTCAGACAGTTCCTGTTCCTACTGTTAGGAGTCACACGAGAAGGCCAAACTATACAATCACAACATGTATGCAGAGGGCTTAGGTCAGATCCACACAGACTCTGTACTTGTTGGTTCAGTCCCTGTGAGCCCCTATGAGCCAAGATTAGTTGATTCTATAGTGTTCTTGACCTTGGCTCTACAATCCTTCCTCTCCTCTTCTACAAGATTCCCCAAGTTCTGCCTGATGTTTGGCTGTGAGTCTCTGCATCTGTTGCTAAATGAAGCCTCTCTGATAACAATTATGCTAGGCTCCTGTCTATGAAAATAGCAGAAAATCATTAGGAATCATTTAATAAAGTCTTTTCTTTTTTTAAAACTAGTTTTGTGTGATTCTATACTAGGTCTCTGGGCCACCTGTTCTCTGGGTCCTGGCCCTCTAGGTAGTATGAGTCTTGTCATGCGTTTCAAGCTTTGGTTGGCCAGGTCCACAATTTATCCCAGCACGATTTGTAGGCAGGACAAATTCGGGAGAAGTCAAAAGGCTTTGTGGCTAGGTTTTGTGTCCCAATACCCCCACTGGAAGTCTTGCCTGGTTACAGGAGATGGGCAGTTCAGGCTCTGTATCCCTGCTTTTCATCAACTCTTAGCTATGTTACCCTCGTAGATTCCTGGGAAGTTCTATTGCACTAGGTTTCTAGCTCATCCCCAAGATGCCCTCTAATTCCAGTTTTCTCTCCCTCCATCCTCCCCATACCTGATGCCTCCTCTTCCTATCCCCACCACGCCCAAGCCCATGCCTCTTCCATTTTCCCTTTCCAGGAAGAGTCATGCTTTCCTCACCTTGAGACCCCCTTGTTACTTAGCTTCTCTGGTCTGTGGGTTATACCATGATCATCCTTTGCCTTACAGCTATGATCTACTAATAAGCAAGCACATACCATATTTGTCAATCTAGGTCTAGATTACCTCAATCAGGATAATTTTTTCTAGTTCTACCCATTTGCCTGCAGATTTCATGATAATATTTTTTTAACAACAGAGTAATACTCCATTGTGTAAATATACCACATTTTCTTTATCTGTTCTTTAGTTGAGAGTCATCTAGATTGTTCCCAGTTTTTGGCTGTTATCAATAAAGTTGCCCGGAACATAGGTAAGCAAGTGTCCATGTGATAGGATGGGACATCCTTTGGGTATATGCCCAGCAGTGGTATAGATGGCTCTTGAGGTAAATGGGTTCCCAATTTTCCTGAGGATTGCCATACTGATTTCCAAAGTGGCTGTAAAAGTTTGCACTCCCACTAGGAATGGAGTGTATTCTTGCTCCACATCTCTCCAGCATGAGCTGTGGGGTTTTTGATCTTAGCCATTCTGACAGGTCTTCCAGGACTCTCTTTCCTTCATCCTCCCCCAACCCGGTCCTTCCTTCTGTATAAGATGAAATCTTGGGGTTGTTTTGATTTGCATTTTCCTGAGGCAAAGGATGTTGAACATTTCTTTAAGTGCTCTTGGCCACTGGAGATTCTTCTGTTGGGAATTCTCTGTTTAGTTCTGCACCCCACTTTTATTGGAGTTTTTTCTTCTTCTTTTTCTTTTTTGGTTTATTGCTCTCTGGTTTCTTGAGTTCTGTGTATAGTTTGGAAATTACCCTTTGCCAGATGTGGAGTTGATGGAAATCTTTTCCCATTCTGTAGGCTACCTCTTTGCCTTACAGAAAGAATCATTTCAGTTCATAAATTCCCATTTATTAATTGATGCTCCTAGCATATATGCTATAGGCATTCTATTCAGGAAGTTGTCTCCTGTGCCAGTGTGTTCTCCAATGTCTCTTCTATGAGCTTCAGTGTATTTCAGGCCTTTGATCCACTTGGACTTGAATTTTGTGCAGGATGATAAGTATGGACCTATTTGTATCCTTTGCCATGCCAACATCTAGTTAGACCAGCACCATTGGTAGAAGATGCTTTTTTTTTCTGTTGTATATTTCTGACATCTTTATCAAAACTCAGGTGTCCATAAGTGTGTGGATTTACATCTGGGTCTTCAATTCAATTCCATTGATAAATATATCTGTTTTTCTGCCAATACCATGTGATTTTTATTGCTATAGCTCTATAGTAGAGCTTGAAGTCAGGGTTGATGATACCCCTACAAGTTCTTTTTTGTATAGGATTATTTTAGCTCTTCTGGGTTTTTTTTTCTATATGAGGTTGAGAATTGTTCTTTCAAGTAAAGAATTGTATTGGAATTTTGATGGAAATTACATTAAATCTGTAGATTGCTTTGGGTAAGAGGGCTATTTTTACTGTGTTAATCCTACCAATTCATAAGCATGGGAGATCTTTCCATCTTCTGATATCCTCAATTTCTTTCTTAGGGACTTGAAATTCTTGTCATACAGATCTTTCATTTACTTGGTTAGAGTTACCTCAAATATATTATTTGTGGCTATTGTGAATGGTATTCTTTCCAAGATTTCTTTCTCAGCCTGTTTATCATTTTTATATAGCAGGGTTACTGAAGTGTTTTGTGCTAATCTTGTATCCAGCCACATTGTTGAAGGTGTTTATTAGCTGTAGGAGTTCCTTGGCAGAATTTTTGGTATCACTTATATATATTATCATATCATATGCAAATAATGATACTTCGACTTTTTCCTTTCCAATTTGTATCTCCTTGGTCTCCTTTAGTTGTCTTACTGCTTTAGCTAGAACTTGAAGTTCTATATTGAATAGCTATGGAGAGAGTGGATAACCTTGATTTGCTCCTTATTTTAGAAGAATTGCTTAGTTTTTCTCCATTTACTTTGACATTTTACCCTTTTTAAAAACTGAAATTTGAATGCCAGCTACAACCTTGTGAATTGTTCACATTAAAAATATTTAAATGTTTGAGTTAGTGTTACATGTCCTGTATGTATAAAGTATTAATTTTTAGTGGTGGTAAATAGATGACTCACTGGGTCCAGTGGTTGCTACATCAGAGGGAGGGCCTGAATTCAGATTCCCAGTGTCCATTAAAACACTCTGGGTAGGGCAGTATACACCTATAATCCCAGTGCTGGTGGGAAAGAGACTTGCATATCCCCTACATTTCACTGGCTAGCCTGCCCAACTGAATTAAAGAGCTCTAGGCTCACTAAGGGATCCTGTCTCAAAAGGTAAGGTGGAAGGATTGAAGAAGATACCTGATGTCAACTTCTAGCCTTCACACTCCCCATAGCCACCATATATCTATACAACAATTCATCCTCAGGAAAACATGAGAAAGTAAATAGATATTCAGAAATTTCAGATCAGGCACAGGAAACTTGGGTGTATGATATCATTAAATAACTCATTTTCCCATTTCGTTTTATTTTTTTTTTCTAGAGCAATTGAGAGGTTTGAGGGATGTGTTCTCTGAAGTCTCAGAATTTTTTTATTTCTTCTCTTCTGCTTAGTACTGTGCTAGGGAACAGATACCATAAGGTAGACTCCTGCAGCATTTAAGGTAATCTGGAAGGATTTCTACTTCTGAAGCAGTTAAGCACTTATTAGCATAAGATTAGAGATGGGAAAAACTAGGACTGATTTGCAGGTGATTTCAAATCACGTGTTATACTGCAAATCTTTTTTCCCCCAAGAAGAATCTGTTCAAGTGCTGGTTTTTGGCAAGGAAAAAAAAAAAAACAAGCTGAGAGGGTCAGGATGCAGAGGCCAGCATTTGCCTTAAGAAATAGCTGGATGTGATTTCCTTTATACTGAATGATGCCGGGTTTGGAGCAGTTTCAATGACATGCACTGAATATTGTGTGGTTTGTCTAGTTTTTAAACGGAAAGGCATTTATGATTGCTATTGTGGACTGCCTTTCCACGGAGGGTTTCAGGATGCCTGATGACAGGAGGGAGTCACAGTCTCTGCCTTTGGAATCTTGCCTTTTATCATCTCAGGGAATGCCAACCTCTCCTCCAAAGATAAAAGGCAGGTCGGGATGGACCCCTTTCAAACATGACTGTGCCAGAATATGAGAAAAGGATCTGCTCCAAGGAGGAAAACAGGTGTGGATACTAGAGACAAAGGGGCATTTTGCCAGTTTGAAAGCATAGCAGAATGTACTGAGAGGTGAGAAGTGGTAGGTTGCCCAGCAGAGCAAGCTGTCACCCTGGAAGGTCCTGCAAGGCATGGGAGTGGCACCCTGCAGGCTGGCAGGGCAAAGTAAAACAGAGCATGTTGGTTGCATGTTGGGTACAAAGCATGCATCTGGCTTCTGAAGGCCTGGTCTGATAGTAACCTCAGCTTCCAAGCTGATCAGCTCTGCAATCTCTGGAGCTGTGAGGGTGACACTGATAGTTGGGGAATAGGACAAATTCTAGAGATAAGTCCAGAATACAAAGTGAATAATACCCACCTAGCCCTATATAATATTTAATGGTGCTTACTCTACGTCAAGGAAATCCCAGGACCTTTCATGCAGCTCTATGATTTCAGTCCTTACAATCTGCAAAGCCGAAGTTATCCCTTTCCTTGCCTTATGGTGGGAAACTGAGTCACAATAAGATTAAGAGCATGAGCAGTGAGTTCAGTCTGACACAAAACCCTGTGGTTAACCACCATGCTACGTCACCCACAATTGTAAAAGGCAACAAAATCAACAGCCGTTCAGAAAATGTGTTGTATCTCATCTCTCTTTGAGATATTAAGGACGATTATTTAATTTACCCTAGGGTCCACTCTGCCTCTTATAGACTGAGGCAAGCGCTACTTACCGCATATACTTAGAAGGACTAAGTAATGGATATTATTTACCAACACCATGCTTGGCAACTGTGTTGGTCTCTTCTCATTCTTCCTTTCATTAAGAAATCTCTGTCTAGGAATAAGACTGTTCCTTGGAACAGGTATGGGGCAAGCTTAAGAGCAATGCTACAGACTATGGAGGGAGGGAGGTCCCACCCACCTGGGAGTCTTGTAGCACTTACCCATGACCAAACAGGTTGTTCTAGTCTTTAGATTTACAGAAAAAAAAAAAAGCTCGCCAAGAGTCTTTATATATTATTAACTCGGTCAATGAAATCTGACGTGTAGAGAGGTAAACAAATGCTCCTTCAAGAGCAATTAGTGGCAAATTCAATAACTATTTTTAATAAACATGTTAATCATGTATTGCTTTTAAATTATTTTCCTTCCATTAAATTCACTAGCATGACAGAGAACTAGCCAATGAGTTTAAACTTTTAATATCTATAATTATGTTTAAATTTTGGATTCTACTACATAGAATATGTTAGTAGTTTGAAGAATTCTGGCCCCAAACAAGCCATGAATAGTCTGCAGTGTCTTTCATACCAGAAACATCAACCCAGCCACAGCTAATGTTTTTATCAAATTCATATTTTTTCATCTCATTGATGTGTTACACTATACTAATTTAACAGCCTCACTGAGGGATAATTGCTGTATAAATATTACATGTTTGCTATATTCCAGTTGATGAGCTTTGACACATGCCAGTCAACTTTGTTTGATTTTTTAGCTACAAACTGTATTCAAAGCTGTAGCTATACATAGTTAAAATTTTTAAGTACAAAAATTTTTATGACTCAAATAGTATGTGGTCACTTTAGAAAAATGTATCCAAGCAGTCATAGAAATAAAGGGCAAGAACCTACTCACAATTTCAGAGCTAAATACAGTAAACCACAATTCACATTCGTTCTATGATTTTCAGGTTTTATTTTTTTACGTGGAACTGGGGATCACACTTGAGGCCTTGAATAGACTCTTCTGGGCACCCTACCATAAAGCCACATCTCTAGCTTCTGGGTGTTTTAAAACACATCTTACTATACAATCCTGGTGGCCTTAGAACTCTATATGGAGCCCAGACTGGCCTCAGATCCATAGTTCTTTTGTGTCAACCCCCAGAGCATGCAGAATACAGGTATTTGCTGCCATACCCAGAAAGAATGTTGCCTGTGTATGTAGATGTACTGCAGAAATGGGCTCATGGTATTAAAGCAGTCTTTACTCAGCCTTTTTATTATGAACATCTTAATTCTATGTGTTTTTATTCTTCCTATTCAATTACATCTTAGAGCAATATTAACTTGGTAAGCCTACACCTTCCCGTATTGCATTGGTGCACGTGTTTTTCCTTTTACGGGTCCTGTGTCCATTGTCATTTGTCATCTCTACCTCCACCTGTGTGTTCTCCTGTCGTGCTGATTCAAAGGGTCAGTGTGTTTATCACGCTTCTGATACTTCTGCCAAAGACCTGTCCAGAAATATTGTCCCCATTATACTCCCACTGGCAGAGAATGAACACTCTAACATTAGGTGTTATCATTTTAATATGTGACCCGACAGACAGAAGGAAGAAGCCATTGATTTTGTTTTTATTTGTTTACTAGTGATGCTGAACTTTTCATATATCTGACTTTTAATTTGTACCTTTTCCTTAATTTTTCCTGTGCACAACCTTCCCCCCACCTCTCAGCTTCTTGGGACATTTTCATTTTTTTCTAACTAACTTTTGAGTTTTTCCTGCTATAATTCTTATAGATGCTAGAAAATGTTTGCCAATTGGTAAAAACAAAACTTCAACATTTTTTTTTAAACTTTAAAAAACTTATGTGGTCGGGTAGCGATGGCACAGAACTCGAGAAGGAGCCAAAAGCAGTTGGCACTCTGTGATTTTGAGGCCAGCCTGGTCTACAGAGCAAGTTCCAGGACAGGTAGGGCTACATAGAGAGACCCTGTCTCCTGAAGCCAAATAATAATAATAGTAATAATGGTTTTTATTATTATGTGAATTATATTTATGTGTATAGGTGTTTTCTTGCATGTGTGTATGTATGTATGTATGTATGTATGTATGTATGTATGTATGTATACCCATGTTCTTTCTCCATGTATTCATGGAGTAGAAAAGAGCACTGAATGCCCTGTAATTGTGAGCTATCATGTGGGTGCTGAGAACTAAACATAGCCCCCATGCAAGAGCAGCCAGTGCAGCAAATGCTCTTAACCAATGAGTTGCCTTTCCAGTCCCCATACCCTCAAAATGTTGATAAATGGAGTTTTCATGAAAAATTTGTGATGTCCCTGCTTTTAATAGTTTTTCATACTCCATTGTATGAATGAGCCACATTTTCTGTATCCATTCTTTGGTTGAAGGACATCTGGTTGCTTCCAGTTTCTTGCTATTATGAATAAGGCTGCTATGAACATAGTGGAGCCTTGTGATCTGGTGGAGCATCTCTTGGGAATATGCTCAGGAGCAGTATAGCTGGGTCTTCAGATAGAACTATTTCCAATTTTCTGAGGAATTGTCAGATTAATTTCCGGAGTGGGTGTACCATCTTGCAATTCCACCAGCAATGAAGGAGTGTTCCTCTTTTTTCCACATCCTCGCCAACATGTGCTGTCACCTGAGGTTTTGATCTTAGTCATTCTGATTGGTGTAAGGTAGAGAATCTCAGGGTGACTTTGACTTGCATTTCCCTGATGACTAAGGATGTTGAACATTTCTTTAAGTGCTTCTCAGCCATTTGAGATTCGTCTGTTGAGAATTCTCTTCCTGTCTAAAAGAAGTGTAAGGACAAAAATGGGACAGAGGCTAAAGGATAGACTGACCAGTGACTGGCCCAACTTGGGATCCATCTAATGGGCAGGCATCAAACCCCAACACTATTACTGATGCCATGTTGTGCTTACAGGCAGTAGTTTATCATGGCTGTCCTCAGAAAGGCTCAACCAGGGGGCTGGGGATTTAGCTCAGTGGTAGATCGCTTACCTAGGAAGCGCAAGGCCCTGGGTTCGGTCCCCAGCTCCGAAAAAAAAGAACCAAAAAAAAAAAAAAAAAAAGAAAGGCTCAACCAGCAGCTGACTGAGACAGATGCAAATACTTACAGCCAACTATTGGGCTGAGGTTGGGGACACCTATGGAAGAGTTAGGGGAAGGACTGAAGGAGTTGAAGTCAACCCCATGGGAAGACTAACAGTGTCAACTAACCTGGATCCCTGGGAGCTCCCAGAGACTAAGCCACCAACCAAAGAGCATGCACAAAATCAGGCTGGTCAGAGGCACATGTGTAGCAGACGACTGCCTTGTCTGGCCTCCATGGGAGAGGATGCAACTAATCCTGGAGAGACTTGTTGCCCCAGGGGAGGGGGATGTCCAGCAGGGGGCACCTTCTCAGAGGCTAAGGGGAGGGGGAATGGGGTGAAGAACTCTTGAGAGGGAGAGCTGGGAAGGAGGCAACATTTGGGATGTAAATAAATAAAGTAATTTTTAAAAAAGAAAAGGAAGAAAGAAAATATCTGTTATTTTTTTAAAGAACTCCCATGGCTTCATTTACACATTTAAGTCTTGAAGACATAGGAAATTTAATTTGAAATGATGTTAGGAAGATATTTTTGAGATTTTGTTTTCTTTTGTTTTTTATAATTGTCAGATTGGACAAAGACAATGATTGATTAACCTGTGATGTATATACTGATAAATTATCTTTATTAAATAGCAAATTCTCTCTCTCTCTCACTCTCTCTCTCTCTCTCTCTCACACACACACACACACACACACACACACCTACTTTTCTGATATGTTCAATTTTATTTTCTTTAATCTTAATGCCAAGTTCAGTTATTTTCTTATAGCTCTTTTTTCCTACATTATTTTAGTCTTCTAGAAATCATACAAGCATGCTGGAATGTTTGTCTACACAATGTCTTTATAAATAGGCAAGCAAGGAAAGGTAATACCAGAAGTCCAGTCGTGAGAGTAAATAGTGCATGGTTGAAAAATTATTGTAATTATTGCAGTATGTGGTGAGGAACAAACAGGTTCATCTTTCTGTTCTCTCTGCCTTCATGTGCATTTGAAAATGTCTATAACAAGAATTTACCTATACATACATAGACAGCTTCTATCTGCACCCTGCTTGCCTTCCACTTCAGAAGCAGACTCTTTTTTGTTTTTATTTTGCTACAGAGTTTGCTTCAATTCCACTATGCATGTCATTGATGATCTCTGGTGTCCTAGAGACTGTAGAAGTCCAATTGGAGGGACTTTCAGAAACTACAGTCTGGTGGCCTCAGCCTCATTTGACTGAGCTCATTCACAGAGCACGTGGGACTCAGGTTCATCTTGCAGGTGGCCCTTCTTCCACATCATGATCAAAGCCTTGAAGACAATTGGGGGTAGTGCTCTGGTGGTTTGTAAAGTTCATGGCCCTTTTGCTTCTCTCCATCAGCAGAGTATTTCTCCTGTGTCTGTTTTCCTTAGCTTGGCTTCATCCAAGCTGGCAATTTTCAACTTGTTTAACTTCTCTGCAATTTTACTAAAACAACCTTGTGGAAGCTCCTATTGTCCCTTGTCTGACTGCATCGGGAGATCAGTTATTTTCCTTTGTCCCCTTTGGTGCTTTGCAGCTCAGTGTGATAGTTCAGTTTTTCTCCAGCATCACAGTTCTGATCAAGCAGATAAACTAAAACTAAAACTAGTATACTAGTCTAGGCCTTTGAATGTGTGTGTGTGTGTGTGTGTGTGTGTGTGTGTGTGTGTGTGTGTGTGTTGGTGTGTGTGTGAATGTGTGTGTATGTGCATGTATGTGTATGTGTGATTGTTTAAGTGTGTGTGCACATGGATAAGTGTGTGTGTTGGTATTGCATCTAAAATTGTTTGCATATAGGAAAATATTGGTTTGTAATCAACTACCATCCTTTTATAATTTACAATTTAAATTAATTCTTTTTTCAGCATTTCATGTTGGAGTACTATGTTTTTATAATTTCTGCCCTTGAAACTCCTCCAGCACACCCTTCCATTTATGGCCTCGTCTGCAGTTATTGCTACATGTATAGAGATCTGTGCACACATCACACATACATATGGTCTCTTCTTCAGTTACTGTTACATAGATCTGGGCATATATTACACATAAATACAGCCTTCTGAGTTCATTTCTTTACATATTTCTACTTTGTTTTTCAACTTTAATATTGCTGTTTTTCATCTTGTCCTGGTCAAACAATAGACTTTGTCCTCATTTCCAGTGTGCATGGTTGCCATTTATTGACTTACAACTGGGCCATCAAAAGCATTATTAACTGAAGGTGGTAGCCATCTGGGCATCTCTGCTGCCATGGCCTTTGGTGGAAATGTGTAATGATTTGCTAATAAGGAAAATGCCAGCTATATGAGGAAATATACCTAATATAGAATCCTCAGATTAAATGAGGACTCAGTATTGAGATTTCCCCACATCATTTAAAGTTATTATTATGAGAGTATACATATTTCTCATTCCATTTAAGAGTATAGATTTTCCTAATGTTAAATTTCTTTCATATTCTGGATTTTGTGATCTATTACAGAAACTTCCCAAAGAGTGACTTTTCCATGGTTTTCCCCTGATTGTGTTTGTCATGTTACAAAAAAACCAAAAAAAACTGAATTTGATAAATAGGAGAGTGAAATAGATGGACTTAGAGTTCTACCTTACGTTGGAAGCTTAGCACAGTCTACTGACCCTTTTCTGATAGAGCAACATCTACTCAGTATAATTAAGATACAGAGGGTAAAGTGTTGCATTTCTTATAAGCAGTCTCCTGGCTTTGGAGACACGATTTCCACCAATAATGGAGAAGGAAGCTTCCGAACAGCAGTTCTCCCAGGAATCATTCATTACAAGATGACCTTTATGGGAGTATTCTGCCAATTCAAATTCTGGCTATATATCAGCTATTCTTTCCTCCTTTTCTATGAGTTTCTGGTTTCTGTGCCTCCATTCCTTCTGAAAATTAGGTATTTAAAATGGTATCTATTTTTACAGAATTTTGTGGGAATAGAATTGGTACCCTTTACGTGACTGGTGGATGAGCTGGCACACAGTGAATGCTTTTCATCAAAATGACAAAATCACTGTTTTGTGGCTTCGGGAATGAAGTAGACTCATCCGTGTGCCATTTGCCAACTAAATGCTCTTGGAATGATTTGGTCTCTGCCTCTTCTGCCTTTGCTTTTAGTGTTCTTGAAGCTGCTCTCATCTTCCTGTCCTAGTCATTTGTCATCCAGAGTCAGTACAGCCTTACAGAACTCAGCTGCCTTTGCAATAGGACTGACTGTTGAGTCTTGCTAGGGTTATTATGTACAGTACTGTGACCAGCACAGTGTCTTTAGTGTGTGTCATGTCATCCTCGTGGTGACAGAATCTGAAATGAGGTGGGAACTTAAAGAACCTTTTCTCTCCAATCTTCTGTCTTCCCATGACTTAAAATTCCGACATTAAATTTGATTTCATTTGGCAACTTAACGTTCTTAGCTTACAGTTTCTTTGGCGAATTAAGGAGATTTTTTTAAAAAATGAAAGTCCAGCTTTCCAATTGTCGTTGCTCTTTTGAAATATTGAACTAATAAGTCACTGGATGATTTAAAAGATGCTACTTTCTATTTTCATTAAGAAAACAATCTATTAGCAAAATAACCTTTAGGGAGATTTTTGTCTTTTTTTTTTTTTGTCGTGCAATTTCATAGCCAGTCCCCATTTCCATCAGGAACAAAGAGGGAACAAAGGCTAATTTCAGGTGCCAAACAGGTACCACAAGCATTGCAGCGATTCAGTACAGCCTCCAGTAAGGGCATCCAAGCTCTGATCAGCTCTGGGCAATTGCTGTGGTCCTAGTGAATCTAAGTGAAATTTCTTTCGTGCATCTGGCCTTTTGTCTGTACTCTGAGCCTTTTAAGTCTTCTGAGAATCTTGGTAGTTGCTTGGTGCTGGCTATTGCCAGTTAGGAGTGGGAATTACAAGTAACTTCTTGCTGGGGGAAAAAAAAACAGTGATAGGACTCATTTTGAGTCTATGCAAGGAATCCCTAAAGAAAGAAGAATCAGAGTGGAAATGATTTCTAACCTTCAGACTTGAAGTTCATCTGACCCCTTTGATAGCCCTGCAAAAGCTCGGGCCTGAACCTGGAAGTTAAAGATTAAGAAAACCTTGTTCTGAAAAAGGCTATCAACTTGAGGGAGTGGGTGCTGGGGGTGGGAAGGGTTGGAGGGAGGAAACACAACAAGGTCTGGAGGGATGAAAGGAAGAGAGGGAAGTGATGACATTCTGTTTTAATTAAAAAACTATCTTCTTTAAAGAAAATCTTGCTCTGTTCCAGGGTGTGTCTAGAATTAGAATAGCACCTCTTACTTTGTAGCAATAGAAAAGCAGGTTAATAATCCTAGGAGGAGGGCCTTTTTAATGACCAGTTTTGCTGTCTTAAAGTCTGAGTGTGTCTATGTTCATCACAGCCTTATTTATAATAGCCAGGAGCTGGAAAGAACCCAGATGCCCTTCAACAGAGGAATGGATACAGAAAATGTGGTACATCTACACAATGGAATATTACTCAGCTATCAAAAACAATGACTTTATGAAATTCGTAGGCAAATGGTTGGAACTGGAAAATATCATCCTGAGTGAGGTAACCCAATCACAGAAAAACACACATGGTATGCACTCATTGATAAGTGGCTATTAGCCCAAATGCTTGAATTACCCTAGATCCCTAGAACAAACGAAACTCAAGACGGATGATCAAAATGTGAATGCTTCACTCCTTCTTTAAAAGGGGAACAAGAATACCCTTGGCAGGGAATAGAGAGGCAAAGATTAAAACAGAGACTGAAGGAACACCCATTCGGAGCCTGCCCCACATGTGGCCCATACATATACAGCCACCCTATTTGATAAGATGGATGAAGCAAAGAAGTGCAGGCGACAGGAGCCAGATGTAGATCACTCCTGAGAGACACAGCCAGAATACAGCAAACACAGAGGCGAATGCCAGCAGCAAACCACTGAACTGAGAATAGGACCCCGTTGAAGGAATCAGAGAAAGAACTGGAAGAGCTTGAAGGGGCTCGAGACCCCATATGTACAACAATGCCAAGCAACCAGAGCTTCCAGGGACTACGCCACTACCTAAAGACTATACATGGACTGACCCTGGACTCTGACCTCATAGGTAGCAATGAATATCCTAGTAAGAGTTCCAGTGGAAGGGGAAGCCCCACTAAGACTGAACCCCCAGTGAACTAGACTGTTGGGGGGAGGGCGGCAATGGGGGGAGGATGGGGAGGGGAACACCCATAGGGAAGGGGAGGGGGGAGGGGGTGTTTGCCCGGAAACCGGGAAACGGAATAACACTCGAAATGTTTATAAGAAATACTCAAGTTAATAAAAAAAAAGTCTGAGTGTGTAGAATATCTGGTCTGAGAGATTAATTACTTTTTAAGGTTTCTTTGCTACCACTAGATTGTGGCTCTGTGCCCTTCTATTTCTAAATTTGAAGGATTGGTGTGAATCATGGATTGTGTTGTTAGAGCCCATGGCTCCTGTTGGTTGTTAGAGCCCATTGAAGCCCTTGGTTTTAATAACTTCTCAGAGGATTGACTCCGGATAAGCTTAAAGCTTAAGCATCACAGTCTTTGAACTTAGTGGTACTGCTGTGCTCCATATGCAGTGACACAGGAACCCAGCATCTAAGGGAAACACATTGTCAGCCATGAAGTAGAGACTTAACATTCACATTGAGGGTAACCTTGAAGTTGACTCAGGAAGGTTAACTTCTGATCATGACCCAGAATCAGTAAATGACCCAAACAGACCTTGACTCCAACTGTAACCAGTTCTCAAATGCATAACATCACAAGAATCGATTTCATTTTTGCCCTTTTCTACTTTTTCTCCAAGTCAATAGTTCTCATCTAAATGAGTCCTTTCTTTAGAATTGTTCATGAGAACAAAAGGATTGAGAAGAGAGTGTTCATTGGAAGGAATTGGCTTGACTTTATCTACCCGCATATACACTGAATATAAGAGGAAAAAGGGTGTATTGAAAGTCACCAGAAGAGAAATATAATTTCTCATTTCACAGAGGTTAATTTTGCTGCTTTTTGCCATTAATGACAACAAGCTTGGTGAAATATTGAACCTTTCAAGAAGAAAAAATTAATCCAAATCCCTTGTCAAACTTTTTTGGGGGCTTGGTTTTATATTTAATTTTTCAGCTTTTCTTCAACTGATTAAAATTTGCCTCCTGGTTCCAGCTAACACTAACTGGCTGCATCGTTTCCAATCTGTCTGGATGCTAATGATACTTTCACCCTGGGCTCATTTTCTTGTAACCATGCTAATGGGGGTTGTTGCTTCCCGAGAGGCAGAGAATTGATATGTTTGGGTTGCTGCTTCTAGTCTTTGGTTTCCTAGTTGCGTTTTTTTTCTCCTTGTTTATGCTTCTTTTAATTAACAATGAATTTCTTCATCTTTTTAATGCCTTGCTTTTCTGTTGTTTGTGGAATCTTCAGGCAATGACCTCTTCAGTAAGGATGGCTAATCAGGGGGGCATAAGTGCTTGAGGGTGCTTTTGGAGTCACCCAGGGCTCAGATGAGGTTCTCCTGCTGAAGCTTCCTTAGGTCAACTTTTCTGTCTCAAATAAAAATCGCACAGTGCTCTGTTAACTCATTTTGCCTCTTTTACTCTTGACTCCAAATCTGGTTTGCTTTTTCTCAGCTTCTCATTGTGTCTCAGGAAATATAAACCAACCGTATTTTCAGTCTTAAAGGCAATCCCATAAGCCTTTTCCTTAAGGGAACTGCTCACCATGCAAGTGTTTCGGGAGCCTAAAAGTTAGAATCCATTCCTGCCAGAGAAGCAAAAGAAACAAAAGAACTCAATGTCTGCCAACTACAAAATAGATTTTTTTAAAAGCCTGGCTAGGAAATATTGGAGTGATCATTTTGCTCCTGTGCTCTGCTATGTGAATCTGGGATCTTGGACAGGAGCTACTGCTCTCTCTCTCTCTCTCTCTCTCTCTCTCTCTCTCTCTCTCTCTCTCTCTCTCTCTCAACTTTGTCTACCAATCCATTCATATACCTAGGGAAGAAAATCTCTCACCTAAGGATTGTCTTAGATCAGCTGCAGAGACAGAATGGCCCATGTCCCCCACCTGAGCTGTTTTCATCAATCAAAATGCCAACCATGACGATAAAGCAGGCATCGCAGAGGTCGGTGTAAGTGACTGTGTGTCACAATGCCACTGTGGAACTTTTCAAATTCAAAAGGACTCAGATGGGCCAGACTTCTCGAATCTAATCTGAGACCGAAAAAGTAGTGTAAAACAATGCCTCCATGAAACAAACTTTTGTGATAGACATTATGGCAGCACGAACCAGAAACAATACGGGGAATATCTTGGTATCTTCTTGTTTTTCCTCTCAGGGACTTATATCAAAAAAACTCCTTATGTATCTGTCACAACATAGCTGGTGATGGCATATATAACATCTGTTTCTTCTATACCAGGCCTCAGGTGAGCAGACTCTATACCATACTGCCTATGACTCCTAGGACAGAACTGCCCTGAGCAGATCCTAATGCCCAGGACCGAAAGGAAGCAGTGGCATCAGGTGTGTCTAGGAGAGTTGGGGAAAGCAAGGTCTTGCTAGTTTTCTGTGTAGCAGGAAGCTAACACATGGCAGAGTCATATGAAACAGTAGACCCTATCCTTGTGAGAGAAGAACTATATTGTCCCCAGCCTTGTGTTTAGGGTGAAAAATTGTATTTTAGATAGCGCAATTATTTCAAGTGTGTGCCGGGAGAGGCCATAAACCATGGAATCCTGGAAGGGAATGGAATTGATTGGCTGCTAAATGACTCAGCTGGACCCTTTCCTTTAAACAGTGATCAAGGTCAGTATTGAAAAGAATGGTAGTTTGACATTTCCATACCCTTGGAAATTAGGATCTGGGCTACCTTGGGAGCCAAATGTACTTTTATTTTATGAAATGTCAATTATTTTATAATAAATCTCTTCTGAAATCAAAAGCTTATGTTCTCTCGAGAAAGCTCGACTGTTTGCTATCGTCCTCTGGATGGTTATTTACAGCACATTTTCTGGCTGTAAAGCTCTGTAGCCAGCTCCACTGGAGGGACAGAAGTGTCACCAGGTGCCCAAAGGAGACAGAAGGAACTGTCTGTCGTCACTCTTCTGTTCTGTCCCTTATGCTTAGGGTACATCAGTATATGAAATTGGCACTTGAATAACTTAACATAAAGTGTTCACAAGAGCAGAATGACAGAAAAGGCTTTGCAGCCATTAGGTGGATGAATCACTTGCAGCCTCCTGGGGGTCCCATACCAGCTTTTCTGAGCTGTCAGAGAACTTAATGTATTATACTGTTTGCTGTCATTTCACACCCCTCCCACTCCCTGGATCCTTAAGGAGAATTTACTATATTCATCCTTGTGTCCCTGGACACTGGTACAGTTCATTGCATACCAAAAGTGCCTAATAAATGTCAAGTGAATGAATTTGTAAGAAGGATTACTGTTATCATTTAGGGAGAAGCAGGGGAATAGGATAGTGGCTTTGTATGGGCATAAGCTACAAAGGAAAAGATTCTTCTTTAAGTTGTAAGACCAAATGTGCGTCTTTGCCATTGTTCTAGTGGTGGGAAGCAGCTCAATTACACAGAATTCAGTAAAGGCTTGTTGTGTGTATTTTATCTACTGACTGTCTATGTAAGTGTGAAATGCTTTGTTTCCAAGGGAAGCCTGAAATTCGGGGGAAGAGGCAGGGACAAACAGGGAAATGAGCTCTTCCCATGTAAATTGGTAAATTTGTTGTTGAGAGCATTCTGGGGTCACAATGGGAGGGCAGAAAGGGAGCAGGGACTGAGTGGCAGTAGACTGCTGTATCGAGAGAACCAGGAACCTTCTGAGAAAAGATGGCATCTGAATTGAGACTTGAAGCAGATGTCATCAAATAAAGGAGGAGATATACAGATGTGGAGACAAGGAAGAGAAGGATATTCCAGAGGAAATGGAAGTGTAAAAATGTACAGAATGTGAAAGTAACTTTAAGTGGCGTCAGTGACATGACTCACGGGGTTAAAACACTTGGTGCTGAGTCTGACAGCCTGATTTCAGTCCCTGGGAATTGAATAGTGAAAGATGAGAAACAATGCCTTCAAATTGTTATCAGACACAGACACAGACACAGACACAGACACAGACACAGACACAGACACACAGACACACACACACACACACACACTTACCAAGATACATATACATATATATATATTTATATGTATATATATATATATTGGTAGATAGACAGACAAATGGAATTTTAAAAAAGCACTATTTCAAGTAAATGGGAACCATGCTATTCAGAGGGCAACGGGCAGCTCTGCAACCGAACACACAAGTCCCTACTCATCATGTGGAGGAGACTGACTTATACATTATGATATGGGTGTAAGATTTTAAAGATGAACTTGGAAGAGACAGTGTTCACTCCAAGGAGACTGGTTAGAAAGTGACTGAAACAGTGTGGATAAATGTCTAGAACATAGAGTGGTGATATATTTGTAAAGAGAGGAGAGAGCTGAGAAACATTTCCAAGCTGTACTCCAGTAAGATGTGATCATAGGTTGAGTGGGGATGATAATGAGAAAGGAATGAGAAGAGATGTGAGTTTTGGCTGGTGTGACAGAGTGACACATTCTCGGCTGAGAGGGATAAAACGTAAAAAGGGAGTGAGGGGGAGGGGGTAAAGGAAGAGGAAGGAAGGTAGAGAGTAGACGTAGGAGAGAGAGAACAGTAGGAGAGATATGCTTGAGAATTAAGAAAAACTGTTAAATTCATGAGTGGACATAGTGCCTTTAGAGGATGGTGAACATTTTCAAGCCTGACGGAATTCAGGTGCCTGAATTTGAAGCAGTCAGGACATGAAACATATTCATGGAAATTGTTAAGCACACGGCAACGAGTGAAACAAAGAAAATAGATGGGTTTTTCATGAACACACTGTGAACAAGGTTTCTCAAGTATTAGCCAACAGCTTCATTTACTGTACTCACCACAATTATTTGCAGAACCACTTGAATACCTTTCTTAGAGGTTCTGACACATCAGTGGATAATCAGGAATCTGATATTTTTAACAAGGATCTATTTTTTTTTAACTTTGCATGTGTGAGTATATATGTGTGTATGTCTGTGTAACATGTTTGTGTTGTGCCTGTGGAGGGCAGCAGAGATGTTGAACATTCTTGGACTGGAGTTACATTTGGTTGTGAGCTGGATTATGAATTCTAAGAACTGAATCCAAGACCTCTGAAACACTTGCAAGTGATCTCTACTGCTGAGCCATCTCTACAGCCCCCAGGATTTTGAATTCCATAGCTTTCCTTGGTAGACATTGATTTGGCAGTCATTTATTGGGAAATCCTAAAAAAAATTAAAGGTATGCTATTGTTTATACTGTATCTGTAAAAAGGAGAAGATGACCCTGTGACAGGGAAGGAGGAAAGGGAGCAATAGGAATCAGAAGAGGACAAGGTATAATTGTGGTGAATGTGATATATATGTTTTATTACATATTACATATTATATATATATATATGTTTTCAATATACCCTGACCACACTTTCTTTACTCTCTCTCATATGTATTCCTCCTCTGTTTCTCTTCAAAGAAAGCAGGCTTCCCAATAATATCCACTGAACACAGCATAAGAAGGTACAATTAGCCTAGGTACAAACCCACATATTTAGGCTGAATGAGGCAGCCCAGTAGGAAGAAAATGGTTCCAAGAGCAGGCAAATAAAAGTCAGGGACACCCTGTGACTCCTACTGTTAGGAGTCCCACAAAAATCTCAAGCTAAGGGACCACAACTTGTGTACAGAGGACCTAGCACAGACCCATTTAGGCGCCACGACTGCTGCTTCGGTCTCTGTGAACCCCAATGAACTCTGTTTAGTTGAAGACTGTGGACTGTGTTTTTTGGGTGACCTTAATTCTTCTGGCTCCTACAGTTCTTCCTTCCCTTCCATGGGGTTCATTGAGCTCCAATGGGGAGGAGCCCTATGGAGATGTCCAACTTGGGATCTCTCTCTCTCTCTCTCTCTCTCTCTCTCTCTCTCTCTCTCTCTCCCAATAATTAGCTGTATGTCCCTGTATCTTCTCTCATCAACTGCTGGAGGACGCCTCTCTGATGATGATTGAACTAGGCACCGATCTAGACTTCTGGCAATTGGTATGGTCTCTGCATGAAAACCATTTTATGCTAATCAATGTATGCTAATAAAACTCTCAAAACACAAAAAGAAGTCAAGCAAGCAGACAGAAAGTCAGAGAAGTGATATCACAGAAGACAGGAGAACATTTTTAGAGAGACAACCTTGCTGCAGTGTCTATTCAGAATGTCTGATGGTTCTGGGAATTCTAGGGTCTTCAGAGAAAGTACAGAGGGAGGGGAAATAGTATGAATTAGGTTAAGGGGAAGAGACTGGGATGGAAAAGGGGAATGGAAAGGCCCAATCCTTCCAAAGCACTTAATTGTGAAGAGAAAGATAGGGTGGTGACTGGGGGAGAGGGAGCATAAGGTAAAAGGGTGAGGTTCATGGAATGAGTGGAGAGACTGCTTAGAACCAGGGTATAAAAATTCTGCACAGTTACATCAGGTAGATCAGTAAAGATAGGGCTAGGCAGATTTCTGAACATTTCTAACTTTGAATCTCATGGTACATTTTTCTTCCAATGTACAGTAATAGGAAAATAATTTGTAAGTAGAACTCCTATGGGTCCCATAAAACCTAATCCATCTGATTGCTAGCATAGTGTTCTGTTGCATTTGCTTCTGTCTTCAAGGGGCAATATATTGGGCAAACTCAGAAACTAGCTCAGAGGAGCTGCTATAACTGGGTTTCTAAGAGACATGGTGAAGGAATTCTTTTGGTAAATGGCAATATCACAAGATCTAAAAGAAGAGGAAATCATCTTCTGGTTGATACTCAGTAGAGGACAGAGATAACAGCATCTGTGAAGGGAGACTTAATTTTGACTATCTCTTTTGAACTAAGCCATTCTCAGCCCTAGAAGATGAATTCTAGCACTCCGTGGAAAAGATGAATTCTGGCAGTCTGTGGGAAACAGCAAACCTGGGAATTTTAGAGCAAACGAAGAGACAAACAGCCTAACAGCCTCCCCCAGAATCATCACAGAAGCAAACGTCAGCACTTGTCATTATATTCTGAGGTAGCTGAAGTAGTTAGTGACTTGTTTTTATACTTGCTCCAGTGCTGCAAAGAGCCACGTAAGAACTGCCTGGCATAACCAGGCAGAAGCAGAAGGACCACTAAAGGGAGAAGGGGTGGCTAGTGGCTCTTATCCTCAAACAAACATTTCCCAGCTACCTAACTTTTAAGTACCTTTTCCCAAGTGTTGATAATTTGAGAAAGCGAAGAAGTTTAGAAGCTGGAATGGAATGGACCATCATATAATACCTATACAAATGTACTGATTTTTGCTGTTTCTTATTCCAACTCTTCTTCTGTGTATAGGTTCAGGATAGTATTATACAAGCAACTTTAATATTGAATTTTCTTCTTGTCCATTTCCTTGTTCTCTCCGTTACTCTCTCCCTTCTGTGTCAGTGTCTATATCTGTGTCTATCTCTCTGTCTCTGGGTCTCTGTGTCTGTTTCTCTCTCTCTCCTCTCTCTCTCTCTCTCTCTCTCTCTCTCTCTCTCTGTGTGTGTGTGTGTTTGTTATGTGTGCGTGTGTTTAGGAAATGAATCCTAGTACCTTGCACAGGCTATCGCTGAGCTGTACCTACAGCCACAACCTCTCTCAATTACTTTTAGTTAGCTTTGCAACACACACCACACACAGTTTCTCAGGTAATTAAATTAATGTACATCTATTTTATGCATTAGGAGAGGTTGCATATTTGAGTTATACAGTCTTCTATAATTGGATATCTAAATTATTTCCACATTTTCATTATTACTATTAGAACTTCCAAGATTGCTTCTGCATACAGATCTCTTCTCACAATTAAATTTACTCCCAGAATTATCGTATAAATGTATGTCACCACATTAATGCTTTGGGATTTTATTAGAAAATTCCTTCCAAAGGCTTTTATTTCATTTGGAAATCATATCAGCAAGATGTGAAACATATTTAATCACATATATACCTTTTAATAACATATATACCAATCCATGACTTTGTTAAAAATATCTTTGCTAACTTATGGAAAGAGCAAATATAAATTAGAGATTTTAATTTCATAGATAATGATATAAAGCAGTTTCTATAATTTCTTTATTTCTAATTTTGCAAAATACATACTTAGTGGTTGAAATGCTCATTTTTTTTTCCGGAGCTGGGGACCGAACCCAGGGCCTTGCGCTTCCTAGGTAAGCGCTCTACCACTGAGCTAAATCCCCAGCCCCGAAATGCTCATTTTTAAAATGGGTTCATAGCACTGGTTTTCAACCCTCCTAATGATGTGACCTTTTGATTCAGCTCCTCATGTTGTGGCGGCCCCCAGCAATAAATTTATTTTCATTGCTACTTCCTAACTGAAAATTTCGTGCTTTATGAATTGTACTGTAAATGTCTGTTTTCTGATAGTCTTTGGTGACTCATACGAAAGTCTTTCAACCCCCTAAGGGTTCTTGACTCACAAGTTGAAAACCACTGGTGTATAGCATTATTCCCCCTCTTTGTTTCTTTATGTTGTTTTTAGGTAATCAACACTATGTCACCACTATGGAGAAGGTACAACAGTGATGGTGAATGATCTCAGTCTTAATGAACTCAGATTGTTAGTCATGCAATGTGTGGTGGGAATAGAGCACATTATTCAGTTCTGAACTGAAGAAACAATGATTAAATTTAGAAACCTTAGGGAACAAAGTGGAAATCTGTACAACTCATCCTTGGTTTTCCTGCAGTCTATAGTAGAGACCTGTGCAATTGGAGATGTGGGCAAATTGATAGACAGGGCAGAGCTTTTTCAGGACTGTGAAGAAGAAAATGTTCAGAAGGGTGAACAATTTAAAAACAAGAATTTGAGGCTTCAAGTTAGAAACAAACACAGAAAGATTAAAGAAAGCTAGCTACATCAAAGCAATGATGTTGATTAAAAAAAATGTTTAACAGACCACCTGACCTCTCTACTTGGAGAGAGAGCCTTTGAGATGCACCTGCAGAGTAAAGTCCCTACAAAGTACAACTGAAACCCAATGTCACAAGTTCATCCTCTGTTGCCAGTCAGCTTGCCCATTTGCCTTAGAACTGAGTAGCTAAACTCTTCTGGAAAACCATGAGACACTTTTAGAGCCATGTAACTAGCATTCGGGAAAAAAAAATGAACAGGGCAGAATATTTGGCTCCAAGACACTGTTATGGGGATGTTGGGGTGCGGGGGAACCTTCAGACTCCTTCCTGTCCTGTCTTGGGCATCTCTGTGATCCTAGGCTGATTCCTCATGCTCTCGATTCCTGAATGATTTGGTGTGTACCTTGAGCTCTCTAGATTCTGTCTCTAGAGCCCAAGCAACAGCTCCGCTGAGAGATATCATCAGCCCATGACACCTAGTCAAATGAGAGAAGCTGTAAAATTCAGAAGCCCTCTATTGTTCTCTTTGGGTCTGGACTGAAATGCATGTGGACCTTCTCTTAACACAGGAATTTTAGAAGATATGAGGAGATCCAGGGAATATCTTCCTTTGTCTAAACAGAGGCCAAATGAACAAATGCTGTCCATCTTCTATATGGAGAGGGAAAGCTAATATACATTATGTCACTAAGGCCACCAGTTTAACTCTCCATGAAATTTTTGTCTTGTCCCCTGTATATTTCTTTTCTTGTAGTTAACATTTGGAGTATTTAGTTCTTAGGCTGATTGCCTCTCCCTATTTTATCTTCAAACAGTTTTCTGTCTAAGCCTAAATAAAATGAGCCTGTTTAAACTGCTTGAGGGTATGGCCTTTTATAACAACTGTATTCTATATCCACTATTTTTCCTTTACATTAGAATCTACTCAATAGGACTAGGCTAGAGCTGGGTAGTTGCTGAGCATGTGCGTAACACCCTGCATTGATCACATCCTCGATTCTCGCAGCCTTTTAAGAGAATGCTAGGGAAGATGGAAGCCATTTAATTTCAGTTTGATGTACCATTAGAAACATCTACCATCTAATGGAAAAAAAGACTCTAAATTAGAGACAGATCTAATTGAGAACTTTTTTTTAAAGATGTATTTATTTTTATGTATGTGAGTACACTGCAGCTGTTTTCAGACACACCAGAAGAGGGCATCAGATCCCATTACAGATGGTTGTGAGCCACCATGTGGTTGCTAGGAATTGGACTCAGGACCTCTGGAAGAGCAGTCAGTGCTCTTAACCACTGAGCCATTTCTTCAGCCCCTAATTGAGAACTTCTTAATTATCCACAGTTAATATGTTAGGACACTTCTTTTTCCCTAAAACAGTAGTTCTAAACCTTCCCAATGCTGTGATCCTTTAATACAGTTTTTCATGTTGTGGAGACCCCAACCATAAAATTATTTTGTTGTTATTTTATGATTTTGCTACTGTCATGAATTGTAATCTAAATGCCTGTGCTTTCCAATGCTCTTAGATGACCCCATGAAAGGGTCCTTTAACCCCTCAAAGGAGTTGTCACTGCAAGTTCAGAACCACTTCCCTAAATGTAGAAGGTTTGTGTTATATGACAGTTTATTTCAGTGAGTGGCAAATCAGAACTCAGTGGTGTTTTATTTTAATGTCTGGGGGTAGTTTTATGGTTCAACAGTCATCTATTACTCTAGGAAAGGAAAAATATTCTGGTTCCACAAAAGGAGAAGAAATGGAAATTCATTTGAAGTGCCTAACACACACCCAATAGCTTTCCTGATATTTGAGGGCAACTGGAGCCTTATTTAACTCTTAGGTTTGACTGTCATTAGACATCAACACTTTTTCTGTTTAAATGGGCAGAATTATGTTTGGAGGAAACTCTTCAGAAGTGTTCGGATATTAACCAATCAATTCCTACAGCAATCCTTTGCAATGTGCTGGGAGGAAACTATTTTCTCTACTTTATAGGAAAGCACACATCAAGTCAAGAGTAAAAGAGGTGGCACCTTCCATGATATCTCACAGCTTCATGTGTTGATGTCATGGTAGACATTATAATTATTTTTTTTCCAATGAGCACTTTAGAGTGTTCAACACCTAAACCTTTAATCCCCCAGAAAGGACTCATCTTGACCCTTGCTCTGAGACTTCACAGTTTATCCAGATGGTTCAGGCTCCTGCTCCCATCCTAGCTTTTCTAATCTGCTTCTCTTTACTTGTATTTCTCAAGTATGTTCCCTGCAGAGGTGGACTCTTCCTTCTTCCCCATTGGCTTCTATATGGAAGCTTGTCATAATGACAACATCTATGTGCCACTTTTCCCTCTTGTTTTTCATTTGTGTATCTTGCCTAGAGTGGGAAACACATTGCATTGTCCTGCCTTATCTTTGTTAAGGGAGAAATTGGTAGAGACTCAAATAATTGCCTCCCTGGGAGTCAATTGGTTTTTGTTTTTGTTTTGGTTTTGGTTTGTTTTTGCATTCTCAAACCTTCTTTGGTGTGGGCACAAAGTTGATGTTTGTGCTGATTACACTCTATTGATAATTAAATGGCATTGGTCCATGACAGCAACACCCGAGTAGTATGGGAATATAAACAAAAAATACAAACTATGATTGTTTGGGTCTGGGCAATGAGTTCTCTCTGGAGCAGATATCCTTATTTTTGAGTAGTACAATACATTAGCAATATCTACTTTTTTGCATTACTGAAGTAAATGATAGGTATTTTTCCTGTAGTGAATGAGGCAGCAGAAAAATATAATACTCTTGCTAGAATGCACAACACAGTTGTGTGGTGTGTCTTCTTCTTTGCCTGCAGCTCCTTCCTCTTCTCTGTCCAGCTTTCAGAGCTTTCTGTCCCTGAAGGCTGACAGATGAAAAGTATATCTGCATCTTCCTTTGCCCTCTCGCTCAGTTGCATTTGGCTAGTGCGGAATCCTGGCAGGTGATCAGAGTGGGGTGGTATGAGGTCATGTGCTTCTTGTCACCTCTCTCCTCTGGGCTGTGCCAAAAAGTAACCTGCCTTGTCAAGGAAGCCAGTTCTGCTTTTTGTAGATGCTGACATCCATCTCTGCTTGCTTGAGCTTACTGTCGATAATTCTGCCATTGCCTGCTCCAAGGATTGCAGTGCCATTGTGGGTTCCTCTACCCCACCCCCATCTTCCTTTACTAAACGTTCTTAAAATGATCCTGACAGTCATGCACCAATCTGCTGAGATCTGGATAAATGATTTACCAATAATTAGTTGAAATTTGCCTAGGCTGTTTTATTTGTGGGGGGTTAGGCACTGTAGACAATAAATAAGAATTGGCTGTATCATTACTACTTGGCACTTGGTACTGAGAGAAAGATGCAGATGGTGAAAACAAAAGGGCCCCCCTTCTTACAGGCCAAGTGTTTTGCTAGATATTACTCTAAGCATATCTCTTCACTGACACTCAAAGACCAGGTATTCATTAATGTCTCTCTAAGACATATCAGACTGCCTAGAACGTACAGAGATATACCAATTTGGCTCCCAGATCCATACTTTTTATGGAGACCAGGCTGCCCCCTAGTTTTGTAGTTGGAGAATCTGGTCTTTCAGTTAAGTCCATCTATTTACTCACATTCCTCTAAGTTCTGAATTCCTGTGGGGAAGAATCTCTTAATGATGGAATTAGAGGCTTTTAAGTCAAATGTCTTAAAATTCTTGATTAATTCAGCAAGCCTTTCCAGGTCAAATCCATTGTTTGTCTGACTTTACTGATTTGTTGGTTTGAAATCATTGATTAACTAGCTCACTATGAGCACTTCTTCATGGTACCCTAAGGGTACTCATTACATACCAGATGAATAATTAAATATTTTCAATGAGTTTCTCCCTGGCAGAGCCTCAGCTTCCCGCAGCAGTTATCTAGATGGTGTTTTTCTCTCTCTAGGCATGGGCATTTAGATGACAGTTAAAACGATCCCTATCCATTTCTCAAATGAATAATATATTTCCACACTTTTTGGAGAACATATAAGATGCTGAACATCATATCTAATCATGAAGGGGACTCAGTTCCTGGAGGCTGATGAACTAAGCATTTTCCCTGTGTAGATTAGTCTCTCTATTCAAAACCTCCTCTCTTCAAGTCAGTGACCACAAACACCCATAAAGCCTAAAAGAAATAATTATTTTTTCCCCTAGAAACTCACATCCGATAATGTGTTTTTCTCTTACCTTTAGGCAGACATTTTCTTCAAGCTAAAAAAATCCTTTTTTCCTTTGGTAGCGCTGGGTCCCCACATCTAGGGGTATTCTTAGCAATAATAGTATCCATTTTCTCTCTCTACTTGTACCTTGCTGTCAGGGGGACTTTGGCCTCCCTAAAAATATCTCACTTTGATTTTGAAAACCCTGAAGAGAGTGAGTCATATGTGGTTGAAACCAGGTTCTTCAGCCTTGAGAGAATTTCACTGTGGGCTGCCAGAAAGTCCCTATCCAATGGTATTGTTCGGCTCTGGGGTCCTCTGCTGCAAGGCTACCCCTTTGTTGCGGTCTGCAGCCATGTTGCATTCTCTATAGTCTCTCACACTTTGAACTCATGTTTGGTTTTTGTTGTTGTTGTTGTTGTTTGGTTGTTGTTTTGTTTGTTTTTAAAGCAGGCAACTGTTTTACATAACTTAATTTTCTTTTTAATTAATTAATTAATTTCCATCCCAAATGCTGCCACCTTGTCCCTCTTCTAGGAAGTTCCCCCATCCCTCCTCCCTTTTATCTCTTAGAGGGCAGCCCCTTCTCTGGTGTATCAAGTCTCTGTAGGATTAGGCACATCCTCTCCCACTGAGTGCAAATATGGCAGCCCTCTGCTACATATGTGCTGGGGACCTCTCACCAGCCCATGTGTGCTTTTTGGTTGATGGTTTAACCTCTGGGAGCTTCCAGGGTTCCACTGTTGGTCTTCCTGTGTGCTGTCATGTATAATTTGTAACAGCTTATACTACTATGTTCAAAATTGTTTTGTGAACCTAATTCATTCAGCCCTTTACTGCTGCTACTCTTTTTCCTAAACATCAGACAGGCGCCTTATTTTCCCTAAAGAACTTAGACTACATCCAAGTGATGGAGCAAACACACTGTCACCTCCATCCCTCCACACCCACAACGTCAGCCTACACTATTAGTCAATGTTTTGGCTACGCTTGTTGGCCTCATCCTCTTTCCTCTAGAATAGGTCCCCCCAAAAGAATATCATCCCACATACAACCCTATCCTATGAGTAGTAAAGCCATGTCTAGAAGTAAATGAATATTAGACGTTTACCTAGTTTGTCCTTCCCTCTAGATAGTCTCCTTTCCAGTGTTTAGGAAAGTGGGGTTAGGAAACAAGGCCTTTAGCTCTATGAAACTGACAGATACTCTGGAACAGTCTCTGGAATAAGAGTTATTGTTTAAGGGGCTGGGGATTTAGCTCAGTGGTAGAGCGCTTGCCTAGGAAGCGCAAGGCCCTGGGTTCGGTCCCCAGCTCCGAAAAAAAAGAACCAAAAAAAAAAAAAAAGAGTTATTGTTTAACTAGGTAAGCGGCCCTCACCCTCTCTCAGGCATGCTTTTCTACCTCTTTAAACCAAAGATATGGAGTACTGCATAGCCACTGAGATAATGCCATTGGCTTTTGTGTAGATTTACTGGTAATACAGCAAGAGGAAGCTGTGACGTCATGCTCACACCCATCCTGTAGTCTTTAGTGTTTTCCCACTGATGGAAACGGTTATGTGGCTGATCCCTTAGTGGAAAACTGGGGAGTTCCTAGTTTCCCAGCAAGAATTAGCACGTACGATGGTTCAACCGCCTCCTCCATTCACATGAGGATCTTTAGACTGTGCCTACCACACCTATTTATTTCAACTTCGAAAAAAGTAAGCTAAGATATTTAACAGAAAGCAGATGGCGCTGGGATCTGTAACTTGCGTTTAACAAAAGCTGTTTTGGAAATGTTCTTCCTGTCCACTTTTATTGCTTTAAACACATCAGCATCTCTGCCTGTTCTGATGAATTATTTAAGAATCACTGTCCCAGTCCGTGGCAGCATTTCGAAGTGCACATGTTAATCATATACTTGATTAAACATTTCCTTGCCTTTTTCTCCAGCATTTCAGTTGCCTCTGAGTGGATTACAGTTTCAGTGAGAGCACTGACTTTGGAAGCAGCTAGTGTGGCATCCAAACTACTCAAAACCGCACCATGGAGAGGAACACTTGCGATGTACTTTCTCGGAGCAAAAGTGTAAGTACCTTGTGTCTTCACTTCTTTTGTAAAATGTGTACTTACAACGTTTCTAGTTTTCTTGGATTTAATGCTGTGGTGTTGCAGTTAGGTTTGGGAGAAACCTTTGGTTAACTTTCAGCATTCTAACCATATGCAGATTGTGAACAAATAAAGACTCTGTGTGGCCTAGTTGACATTTGATGGATTTTCTTTGCGATTTAGATGCCGTTCCACTCATTCACATAAGCTTCATTGCATGATGGTGAACACCCTGACATTTGAGTACATGAAACAAATATATCGTTAAAGTTAAACCAGGAGAAATTTGCGCGTTGACTGTCTAGAGTCTGTCTAGAGTGATCCAAAGGTATACATTGAACACATGCTAAAGGTACTTATCAGCCAAACATTTTCTGAGGCTCTGTCTCTTCATTAGCTCCTCACTCTGACAGAGGTCTCTAACGTCAAGCATTTGTTCCAATTACACAGTGCTGGGTAAATGACAAATTTGAGTCTTCTATTATCTTGTGAGGGAATAAACAACAGGAAGCAAGGAGAGCAGTTGAAGGAAAGCAGTTGCCGGTACCAGGCAAGGGCTGGAAGCAGATTTTAATTTTCATCAGGCAAGTTCTAACAATATGTCCCTTTGTTCATTTACCCGAGGGGAAGAAGCATCCAAACAGATGTGCTCGTGACGTAGGAACACTCATTTGAAGGCATCGGGCAAACCACAAATGCAAACACATTTCGCTAGTGTGGGAATGCTTTGTGTTTAATCCTGAGATCCTACCACTACGGCCCGAGGCCACCTTTCTTTGTCCTACAGAATGGGGATGAGTATGTGGAAAGGATAAGTTAGTATGCCTTACAGCATTTACAAAGAAAAGAGGCTATACTGAGAGGTATGGCAGTCATTCAATTGAATCCCAAGTTTAATAGCCAACTAAATAAATTCAACAAATTGGTGGAGTGTTCACGTTCATTTGTTTTAGTAGTTGGTATTTGGTAATATGGAATTTGCATAACATAAGAGGCCAGAACGTTGTGCCTAGAATTCTTTTTATCAGTGTGCATAGTTGCTCATTTTAATAGGGGTGACCTGCATACAAATTACCAAACTAAGAATATGTCTGTTACTGAGTTCTCTTATTATAAATCAAATATGATTTCATTTTAATTAATATGATTATTATGATGCTTCCTTTTGTTGAATGTCAGTGGCAGGTGATTTGAAATATGTGTGTGTGTATGTGTGTGTGTGTGCGTGCGTGTACACACGCGCGCGCGCGCACACACACACACAAAGGGGAAAGTGTTTTGGATAATTAATACATACCATTTAGTTCTTCTCCGTTCTTGGAGGGAAAACTCTTCTAAAGGTAAACAATTCTCTATAGTGCGACTTTAAAGGAGCAGGAGTCCTGGATGATTCTAGAAGGTTCTCTATGTGCCTTTGTTTTGTACACGATTTCTTCTCTCTAGAAAGGCTCAAACTCCCCAGACCATGAAAGCTTGAGCTGCCTACGTTCAGGTGGCAGGAGCAGCGGGGTTCTCATTTCCTCTGCTTCCTGGCTTCCTCAAAAGCCACTGGCGCAAAGAGAGCTGTTGCGTTTCATCCACACAGCTGAGCGACTCTGAGCAGGGCATGACTCCTTATCTGAGAAATGAGTTGACTGATTTACTAGGAAGAATTTGCCACTTCTAGATTTTAGACGTGGTTGGGTGGCATATCATCCCTACCCATGAAGTCTTTGTCAGGATAGAATCCTGCACCGCACCCTCAGAAGTAGCTGCTTCCGTTTTGTTAAAGAACGTTCAAATAATTTAAGAACTGTCAATTCTTTCTTTTGGCATTATTACATTTGGAAATTAAAAAGAATAAGCATTAAGTGGGAAGACTGTTTCTGTGACTGTCCACATGTTACTGCGGAGAGCCTGTAACCGTCACCATGAATGGAGGCATATCAGTCACATGTTACTGAATCGATCCTGTGTCTGTAACTGTGGATCGCGGCACATTATTTATTTTTCACTTCAGGGACAAACTAGAAAGAAGCAACTGATGAAAGAAAGGGTCTATGTTGTCTCACAGTTTGAGGTTCTAGTCAAATAAGGCAAGGGAGGAGTGGTGGCCTCAAGGCATCTATATAGTCTGGAAGCAGAAACCTGTTTGTTGGCACTGAACTGGATCCTCCCTCATTTCCTCTTTTCATTCAGTCCGGCCCCTGGGCGGATGCTGGAGTGATGTTATTTATACACAATCAGGAAATGTTTTCCTTTTTCATGTAAAACTCTCTGGATATCACGTTCAGCAACACATACACTTATGTGTCTCCTATATGAGTCAAATCTAATTAAGTTGACAATGAAGACATATATAAGGCATACAAGAGAAGAATGGGGAAAGACTATTTTTAGACATTCACTTTATTCCTTTCTGAGAAGAGTTATCAGTGTAGTTTGTAACACTTAGGCAATCACTAGATAGTGTAAAAGAAAAAAGGCATAAAATGGGTAGTTAGACAGATTCCTGTTTAACATAACTTTTGAGTTTAGGTCTCATGCTCATTTATAAATTAATCAGGCTGGCTTATATCATAAAATACCAGATTGGTGGCTTAAATAGAAATGTATTAGTTTTTTTTTTTTTTCAAAAATTTAGAGGCTGAGACTCCCAAGAGTCAGATACCCCCAATTCAGTTATGGTGAGGGATCACCTCCTGGCTTTCTGTTGTCTTGTAATTAGCTGCATCCTCACTGGACCTCACAGAGCAACAACAACCCCCCTGGAGTCCCTTCTTATGAGATCTGTCTTCTAGAATTCCTCTCACCCCCACTTCTGACGAAAGTCTTTGCATTTAGAACTGAGGATGTAACATCTGAATTTAGGAGAGAGGCACAAGCATTTATTTAGCTTCTAACGGTTTGATGTTCTTTTTACAATTAGTAAATTATTTTTACTTACTCACTTTATATGAACTGTCCTCCTGCCAGTCACCCCTTCCCACAACCCTTCCCCCTCTCCCCCTTCTCTCCTCCTGAGCAAGTCAGTTTGACATTCTTTTCTTTTTTATTGGAATTTTAAGTTACATTTCAAATATTATCCCCTTTCCCGGTTTCCTGTCCCCCCTATCCCATCCCCCCTCCCCCTGCTTCTATGAGGGTGTTCTCACCTACCCACCCTGACAGTTCCCTACACTGGGCCATCGAGCCTTGGCAGGACCAAGAAGGGCTTCTTCTCCCATCAATGCCCAACAAGGCCATCCTCTGCTACATATGCAGTTGGAGCCATGGGCTTGTCTTTGAATGGTGGTTTGTTCCGTAGGAGCTCTGGTTGGTTGGTATTGGTGTTCTTATGGGGTTGCAAACCCCTTTAGCTCCTTCAATCTTTTCTCTAACTCCTCCATTGGGGACCCTGTTCTCAGTTCAAGGATTGGCTGCAAGGATCTGCCTCTGTATTTGTCATGTTCTAGCAGAACCTTCCAGGAGACAGCCTTATCAGGCTCCTGTCAACATGCACTTCTTGGCATCAGCAATATTGCAGTTGATATTCTTACAAAATGATTTCAATGTGTCACTGGGATATATAAACCCAATATGATCAATACTGAAGAATCATATTATTTCAACTGTTTGACATTAGAGAGATCAAAATTTCCTTTTTTTTTTTTTTCCGGTTTACATTTGAGAACTCCTTGTGGTGGTTTTGAGTTTCCAAGCAATTCTTCATAGAACTAGGGGCACATTTTAATTTTTCTCTGAATCATTGTTTTGCTCTGAGATTATTACTTTTGCTTATTGTATGTACCTTTTCCTTAACATCTTCCTAATGTTACAAGGACACTGTTTTCTGAAATGCCTTACTCTGCCAATGGATGTACCAAACTGGACTCAATGGAGGTGCAGGGAATAGTGGTGGTAAAGGAGGTAAGCAGAGGAAAAGAAAGAGGGAGAAGGAGAGGGAGGGGCAAGGGGGAGGGAGAGGGAGAGGGAGAAAATGTTGGATGAGAATGGAGGAGGGGTAGAACTGGGTGGAGTTGGGGGAGGCAGGATGAAAATGGTCACAATGCATTATATGACGTTCTCAAAGAATTAATAAAAGTATGATTTAAAATATCAACATACACGAGAGGTGCATGAACCCAACAGGAATTTGATTCTCTTTACTTGGTTCCAAAGTTGTGTGAAAATAAATTCTTACTTAAAAGAATGGGTCCTTATAAGAGCTCTCCTGTTATCCTCTGAGCTCATGATTTTTTTGGAATAGATCTTATATGGTAAATGAGCTGGATAAATTTTAATAATTCATTAATCAGTTCTCCCATATACTGAATCCTAAAGTATCTTTTATGATTTTTACTGAAAACTTCCAATTTGAGTAGCCTAAATCCATTGGAAGAAATCTGAGATGTCATCTGCTCAATTAGATTCTTTATTTTCTTGATGAAATTGCCCTCTGTCTCAGGATTCTTTTGGATGTTCTACATTGGGACAAATGTGTCACTCACCAGATGTCTTTAATTGATGTTCCCTGTTCTCTTGGGCAGAATTGTTGTTTAGTGTTTATTCAAAGCTGGAAGCAATTCCTGGCTATTTTCAGAGCACTGAAAATCCAGAATTAGTTTCCTTCTTTTCTTTCTTTCTTTCTTTCTTTCTTTCTTTCTTTCTTTCTTTCTTTCTTTCTTTCTTTCTTTCTTTCTTTCTTTCTTTCTTTCTTTCTTTCTTTCTATGCTGAACCAAAAGCCCACCTATGTAGGCTGTCGGTTCTGAATCCAGGAACTGGGATCTGCTCTGGTGGGATGTGTCAGTGGGTTTTCTCAAATTGCTTCTTGTCATACGTGATTTTTAAAAATAGTGTCCAAAGCTCATATGCAAAATATCTCCTATTCTTAAAAAACAAAAACAAAAACAAACAAACAAACAAACAAAAAAGTTTTCCAATTGTATCTTTACACTTGCTGAATATGTGTGGAATCAGCGACTCTCCTGCTGACCCAGAGTGAAGTGATTCACACCTTTTCATCTACATCTTTTTGTATGGGTGCCCACCTAATGAAGAAAGGCCTAAAGGAAACATGGAAGGGACAACCCACTTTGCACTGGCACTGCAGAACTACCTGTATGTGTTATTCCTTCCAGTTACTCAGAGATCGCCTGGTTTGAGATTTTATGGCTGAAGTAAAACTAATGGATTCCTCACCAGACTAACCTTATCTCCCTACTATATCCCTGCCCGTCTGAGATATACTGCTGCAGACTTGTATCAGCATACCATCCAGACAAATTAAGAAAGTTAAACCCCTATCTTTTTTTCCACTCCTGTTCACTCACTAGGGAAGAAGAGGGGTCAGGAGAGATACCATTACTAAAACATTTTGGAAAACACAAATAAAAAAGCAAAATAAAAAAAATAAGATTCCTTCTGGGCTTTGCCAGCCATGAACTGAAGTGAGAACTTATTGTTTTAGAGATTTGATTAATTTGACTATTATTCCTGACTCCCAGGTAATGTTTCTGTTTTACAAAATTCAATGAAATATTTATTAAGCAGCTAAGGGTATGTTAGGCTCTGAACATCTAGTATGAATAGGATTCTTGATGGCCCTGCCTTCATAGAACCTATATGACAACTGCATTTATAAATTTTATGATTTATTGAAATTACTTCATCAGCCTGGCCCCCAGGCCTGATGACCCAAGCCTATTTTGCTATGATTTTCAGTTCTTCTCAAGGGCTCAGCCTTCCGTCAGCCTCTGCATTCTCTCTCTTCTCCACATTGTGCATATCCTCTTTAGAAGAGATATTTTAGCTGTGAATAATGTGTCCTAATTGTCAATTATGTTCATTGTTGCAGAAACACAGATTATTTTAGAGTAGTTGAAAAGATTTTTTCTCAGATAATCAACAATGGTATAAGAATAGCTGAGGGTATAAGGAATATGAGTTTAGAAAAGAAAAAAAAGATCTGAAAGAATAAGGCGTGATCAGCAGCCGTTTGCCTTGAATCAATCATAGGTCACATGACTGTCCCAGTATCCAAACCAGTCACTAAATTGTTGTCTTAGAAACAACTCACATTTTCAGATATGGTAATGCGTTTGCTGTTTCCTTTTAGGGCAACTCCAAGTGGGAGTTGAATTTCAAGTGATTATGACCAAGAAATAATTGCATACATTGTTCTTAACAATGTAAACACCAAGGGCATATCAAAATGTATAGGGGTCCTCTTGAATTGATGCTGTATATTAAACATTTTTTCTTACAGACAGTATCACCAGAACAAAAATGGGAAAATTTTTAGGAAAAGTATATTAACTTTCTGGAGATTTCTGTTAGTAGTATTTTCTTTTAGAGTTTTTTCCCCTTGAAAAGTCATATTTTTAGCTGTAGCCAAATTTTGATCCTAACAATTTGTCTGTTACTTTGTAACCTATGAAATAGCTATCAAGGGGCAAGAGTTCTTTTGTTAAAAAGCAAGCAAACAAACAAACGAAAATCTTCAAATGGTGCCATCAGCGTGTTTGCTTTTTAGGTGCTTCCAAGGGCAGCATGGACTGGTCCTGAGGTCTTCCATGGCAGTCTTGTCTTTTAATCTCTGCATCTTGATGAAGAATGCATGAGCGAAAGCATTTAGTAATCTGAGTTATTATTAAGTGCCCCAGAAAATTCACGGTGAGCTTTCAAGGATAAAATGAGCAAACTATACCAAAAGCTCATTAGGAAGGGAAACAAACAAAGCAACAAACCCCCGAGCTAAACCAACCAGTGTCAACGAAAAAGTTAGAGCATGTCCAATTTTTATACGTGTACATCTAAAACCAAACACTGAGTCCTTAGGGATTTTGCAGCAGAATTGATCCATCCAACAAATGGATCACCTTGACCTCTTTTTATTTTTAAATCTACTTTTATTTATTTACTCTCCATTAGTTTCAATCCGGGATGGATACAGCATCGCATGGATTCTGTGTTTAATGATCTTTGCAGTAGACCTCTTTTATTCCTGAGAAGGTGACTTGTGTGTTCATAAGCTCGGCCTCGTGGCAAATGCTGGCATGAAGGCCCGTGGTGTTTGATGGTTATTAACTGGCAGTTCAGCCAAAGAAGCGTGACTTGGATGGGCTGTGCCAGGGCAGTGTCCTTGCTCTTCCATTTCTTTTGTCACTGATAATCCCTTAGTATATGCCTGGAGTTGATCTTATGCCCCCATTTATAGAACACAGATTAAAAAATGGACACTTAAAGTTTGTTTTGTCTTGTTTTGCTATTACCCTGTCCCCCTTCTTCCTAATGCAGTAATGTGGAGTTCTGTTTTTGGCAGTCTTGCTACTGTGTTATAAATCTGATCGTGTGTTAGCTGTTACCATCCATAGTTTAATTCAGTCAACAGTGTTTATTAAGCCCTTACAGACTGTTTGATTATGCTATAATAGTTGTACTTCGTAGAACTGCGTTCCAAATGGTACTTGAGGGACTCAGAGAGTCAAGATACCATAGTGTACTTTGGCATTGGGATTTTAGGCTTCACAGGGTATCTGGCTCACTGAACATTAAAAAACTAAATGTAATAAAACTACCCACAAGCAATACTGAGGGCCAAGGAAAGCAATCCTTTCTATAAATCCATTTAAAACAGAAACTAAAGGCCAGGCTTTGGAATTCCTTTTCTCTGCTTATTGAATATATTTTAAAATAGTACTAAGGCCCCAACTTGTGTGTTTTTTCTCTAGAAGATCCCAATTCCACAGCACTACTTTGTCAACAGGGGTTCATTTCAACACTATATGAATCATAGCGAATGAGACATAAACATTGTCCAGGAACAGTAGTCTCTGAAGAAATATTCAAAGATCGATAAGGACCTCCAGGAAAAGATGAAGGGTTCTGTATACACAGAAGGAACAAGATAATAAAAATTGTTTTCTCAAGTGTTCAAGTAGGAGACGAAAACACACACCTCATCACCAAAATGCACATGAAATAATAGATAGGGCACTCACAAAATGCCAAGTCACTGGGTAGGTGGTACTGATGTGAAAGCATTTCATGTTTTGACTTCCAAAAACTATTCATGGATCAAAAACATCAGGCAAAAATGGAAATCAATATAGGCAAGAGAAACATACATTGGATGTAGGTTAACACTTCCTGACAGGGTGACCAGAAAGATGGCCTAGTAGGTAATGCACCTGATGCTAAGCCTTCAGCCCCAAGTTCAAGTCCCACATGGTAGAAGTAGAGAAGTGACTCCCAAGGGGCCTTCTCTGACATTTTACATGGCAATTCATGGGACAACACACACACACACATACACACACACACACATACACACAGTCTTTACAAACATTTCTAGGCAGAATTTTTTCTAGCATTCAAACAGTATTTGGGGGAATTTTGAAACGACCTCAAATAAAAATTTTTCCCAAAGTCATGGTTCTTTGTGTTTGTATTATTTTTCACTTCATACTATAAATTATATAAAATTTGAATCTGTTAAAATTTTTAACTTCTCACCATCAGATTTACAAATGTTGCATAATGTGTGCTTCTGTAGATAAAAGCAGACTAACGTTCTCATTGACTCCTCATTTGACTCCCAATTTACGCAGTTTCATTAAAGCGGTGACTACATTGGTGAGATTAGGCTGTACCTTAATTTCACCCCTTCTTCCCACTATACAACCTTGCAAGTATTACCTTGGTGATCCCTCTTTTACTCACATATCAACACAGAGGACAATGTCTGAGTGACTGAGATTTCTTGGAGCCATCATTTCTTGACTCTGCAATTCCTACATCAAGTCTTTTTCAGAATAGGCTCAATGAAAAATTGTCCATTATGACAAAGAAAGTCTGTATTTTTAACCTTAAAATCAGCTACCATTCTCTCCCAAAGTCTGCCTAGGAAGCTGGTTAATAAGCGGAGTGTGTCTCATCTCTGCTCACAGTGCTTCAGTTGGACATTTGGTTTCTCTAAGTAAATAAACAGAATTGAAAATGCTTCACCAGTGTTTGGAAGTATAAGACACTTGTGATTTTTAATAATAATTTATTGCTTTTAAAAACAGTCTATTTCTCTAAACTCATGTCTGAGATAAAGGTAGAAAGGGTTTGTAATATTTTGAGAGGCTTTACTTTGGAGAAATCTGAATTCTTTCATTTTAAGTTGTTTCTGCAGTTCATCTGGTGTGTATCGAGTCCGTTTTTCTTTTATTGAAACAACAAGCTTTTACCGTAAGGCCACATGTGGATGGTGTTGTATTGCCCCACCAGCCATGAATTATAACCAACTCCAACTCTAAAATGCACCCAAACTTCACAGAAACAGGATGTAATGGAAGGAAATTATAATGCAGGAAGAAAAGCCATAGGTCTGGGTATGAAAAATAATCACTTCTGGTGCAACCTTTCTCTGATGTTCTTTCTCCTCAGTAACTGATTTCTTCCTTGTGCTTTGCTTGTGTCCCCATAATGGAAGGCATTTTTACTTGAATCCTGTCTGGTGTCAACGCCCTTTCCTCCTGAGACCCAGGAGTAACCTCTAGCTTCAAATCTAAATAAACATATTCATTTCAAAGGTGCAACTCTGTATACAAAATATTTCTTTCTGTACAGCATTTTGTGAAAACTGCTTAGATGCAATTGCCAGCACGGGAGATAGGAATTTTAACCTGCTTTTTGCTGAGCCACAGATACAACTTTCTCCCAAGTAGGAAAAAGACTTTTCTTCAGTGGAACATTTTCTAAGATTATATTAGTTTTCAATTTTAGACAAGAACACACCCATTCCTCCAAAACTACTTAAAGGCATGGGAATTACAATGAATCAAACATTTATTCTTCCTACCCAACTGCATTACCTCTGTCATTCTCAGAGGGAAACCTTAAGTTCACACTTTTAGTGTATTGGGGAATCCAGTGTGAACCATTTCTCTTCTTAATCTCAGAGTTGCAGATCTCTGCAGGAAATGATTTTTTCCCACTACCATTATAGAGAGGAAAAAATATATGCTAGACAAAATATATGTTCAAGACTTCTAAATAATGTGCTGAACCTCTAAGATGGCTGGGCAACCAGTCACCCCAAAATCTGAAAAGACAGAATCACCTACAAAAGAGGATGCCATCATTTGTGTGCACAGGTAGAAATCACCAGAGGCCACATACACCAGTAAAAAGATTCTTGCTAAATTTTTGAATGAATTGCTAAAGGATAAATGTAAGGTAGCATGAGAATATGGTCATAGTGGATATTGTGGGTAGCAGGGTATATCTTGTGGCATACATTTCTTCCAATAACCTTTCCAGGCATCTATTGGGAAGATTAACAGAAAGAGAATCTGCTGTCCCCAATGAAAATAAACAAGAATCATAAAAGAACTCCAAAACTTCTAGTCTTTGGGCATTGTAGGATAATTTTCATGCATGTTGGAAGATAGAGATGATGAAGGATATAGAGGAAGTAATGCTTGATCTCTAGGGTCCAAGATTGAAGTATGCATGAAGGTCATCACTTCAGTAGAGGAGAGATGGGATGCACCCTAGAGATTCAGGGACACATTACTGAGATCAGTTTTGGTTAGAATACCAAGGAACACTCTTCTTGCTTGATCTTAACCAAGACCCTAACAGGTATTAGGCAAAGATAACTAGAATTTGTCAACAATAAATCCAAGAGACAGTTTCTCTTTTGAGACCGAATCTTATAACACACCTAAGGCTAAAGGGTAAGTGAATATTAGTAAAATTGCCATAGCCAAACCTTTCTACTATCAAAGCATAAGAGATCCACAGAGATATGCAGATTACTGTGGTTAGTCATAGTTATAACAAATTGAGTGTATTGATCAGTTCCTAACCAAATGAAATATGCATCTCATGTTGAAGGCCTAGGGAAAGGAAACACAATCAGATTCATCTTTAAGCTCCCCAAAATGTATCTTACTATTTGCTCTCCTATATGATATTTAGCTTTCAGCAAAGCAATGATATGCCAAATGAGATGGTAGGAAAATAAAGTTATAATGCACAGAAACATTCCAGGAGTGGATAAGGGTTGCAGCTAATAACATGAGGAACTACAATTAGTTGTTTCAAAGCTCAGATGAATAAGTTTGGCAGCATTGAGAACAGATGTGTAACTTTGGCAGAGAGATAAAATTATAAGAAAGAAGAAGGTAGAATTGCCGGGGGGGGGGGGATGCTACTCAGAAGTAAAATCCAAGGCTATTTGTAGACTTAATGAAGCTAAGGAAAGAATCAGTGGCCTTGAAGATAAAATCAGCAGAAATTATACAAACTGAAATTCAAAGATAAATAAGAGTGGGGATGGCAGTTGGGGAGCGGTAAGGTTGGAAAAAGAGAGAAAAAGAAAGAGGAGAAAGAGAAGTCACAGTTAGGAGGGGCAGTCAAGCTGCAGGACTCTGTGGTCCAGACTACGCCTGGATCTGATTGCACCTGGTCAAACAGCTCTCTGCACCCAAATCCCGTGGGAGGGAGAGCTAGACCTTCAGAGGGGCAGACTTGACTGGGAAACCAGAGGAGACTACTCTCTGCCCACATTTCTGACTCTAGAGGAAAACACCTAGCGCCATTAGGGCCCCCTGAGAACAGGGACCCAGGAGAAATAGAGGCAGGACCTTCTGGTTCCCATCCACAGGGACAGCTAAAAGCCAGTGGATAGAAATGACTATACACCTGAAAGCAGAACACTCTGTTCCCATAACTGGATGAAAGAAAACAGGAAAACAGGTCTATAGCACTCCTGACACACAGGCCTATAGGACGGTCAAGCCACTGTCAGGAATAGCAGAACAAGGTAACACCAGAAACAACTTGATGGCAAGAGGCAAGTATATGAACCCAAGCAACAGAAACCAAGACTGCATGGCATCATCAGAGCCCAATTCTCCCACCAAAGCAAACGCTGAATATCCAAACACACCGGAAAAGCAAGATCTAGATTTAAAATCACATTTGACCATGATGATGGAGGATTTTAAGAAAGACATAAAGAACTCCCTTAGAGAAACGGAGGAAAATATAAATAAACAAGTAGAAGCCTACAGAGAGGAATCACAAAAATCCCTGAAAGAATTCCAGGAAAACACAATCAAATAGGTGAAGAAACTGAAAATGGAAATAGAAACAATAAAGAAAGCACAAAGGGAGACAACCTTGGATATAGAAAACCAAAGGAAGAGACAAGGAGCCATAGATACAAGTATCACCAACAGAATACAAAAGACAGAAGAGAGAATCTCAGGAGCAAAAGATTCCATAGAAATCATCAACACAACAGTCAAAGATGATATAAAATGGAAAAAGCTACTGGTTCAAAACATACAGGAAATCCAGGACTCAATGAGAAGATCAAACCTAAGGATAATGGGTATAGAAGAGAGTGAAGACTCCCAGCTCAAAGGACCAGTAAATCTCTTCAACAAAATCAAAGAAGAAAACTTCCCTAACCTAAAGAAAGAGATGCCCATAAACATACAAGAAGCCTACAGAACTCCAAATAGATTGGACCAGAAAAGAAACTCCTCCCATCACATAATAGTCAAAACATCAAATGCACAAAATGAAGAAAGAGTATTAAAAGCAGTAAAGGAAAGAGGTCAAGTAACATATAAAGGCAGACCTATCAGAATTACACCAAACTTCTCACCAAAGACTGTGAAATCCAGAAGATCCTGGACAGATGTCATACAGACCCTAAGAAAACACAAATGCCAGCCCAGGTTACTGTATCCTGCAAAACTCTCAATTAACATAGATGGAGAAACCAAGATATTCCATGACAAAACCAAATTTACACAATATCTTTCTACAAATCCAGCCCTACAAAGGATAATAAATGATAAAGCCCAACACAAGGAGACAAGCTACACCCCAGGAAAAGCAAGAAACTATTGTTTTGCAACAAAACAAAGAGAAGACAAGTACACAAACATAATCTCACCTTCAAATACAAAGATAACAGGAAGCAGCAATCACTATTTCTTTTTTTTTTTTTTGGTTCTTTTTTTTCGGAGCTGGGGACCGAACCCAGGGCCTTGCGCTTCCTAGGCAAGCGCTCTACCACTGAGCTAAATCCCCAGCCCCACACTATTTCTTAATACCTCTCAACATCAATGGACTCATTTCCCCAATAAAAAGACACAGATTAATAAACTGGATACATAATGAAGACACAGCATTTTGTTGCCTACAGGAAACACACCTCAGAGATAAAGACAGACACTACCTCAGAGTGAAAGGCTGGAAAAGAACTTTCCAAGCAAATGGTGTGAAGAAGCAAGCTAGAGTAGCAATACTAATATCGAATAAAATCGATTTTCAACCAAAAGTCATTAAAAAGGTTTGGAAAGACACTTCATATTCATCAAAGGAAAAATCCATCAAGATGAACTCTTAATCCTAAATATCTATGCTCGAAATAGGAGGGCACCTACATACATAAAAGAAACCTTACTAAAGCTCAAAACACACATTGTACCTCACACAATAATAGGAGATTTCAACACCCCACTTTCGTCAATGGACAGATCATAAAAACAAAAATTAAACAGAGACATAGACAGACTAACAGAAGTTATGAACCAAATGGACTTAACCGATATTTATAGAACATTCTATTCTAAAACAAAAGTATATACATTCTTCTTACCACCTCATGGTACTTTCTCCAAAATTGACTATATAATGGGGCACAAAACAGGCCTCAACAGATACAGAAAGATAGAAATAATCCCATGTGTCCTATCAGACCACCACTGGCTAAAGCTGGTCTTCAATAACAATAAGGGAAGAACGCCCACATATACATGGAAGTTGAACAATGCTCTACTCAATGATACCTGGTCAAGGAAGAAATAAAGAAAGAAATTAAAGACTTTTTAGAATTTAATGAAAATGAAGGTACAACATACCCAAACTTATGGGACACAATGAAAGCTGTGCTAAGAGGAAAACTCATAGCGCTGTGTGCCTTCTACGAAGCCACAATTACACTTATACCTAAACCACACAAAGACCCAACAAAGGAAAATAACTTCAGACCAATTTCCCTTATGAATATCGATGCAAAAATAGTCAATAAAATTCTTGCAAACCGAATTCAAGCACATGTCAAAACAATCATCCATCATGATCAAGCAGGCTTCATCCCAGGTAAGCAGGGATGGTTTAATAAACAGAAAACCATCAACATAGTCCACTATATAAACAATTGGAAATATAAAAACCACATGATCATTTCATTAGATGCTGGGAAAGCATTTGACAGAATTCAATACCCCTTAATGATAAAAGTTCTGGAAATATCAGGAGTTCGAGACCCATACCTTAACACAGTAGAAGCAATATACATCAAACCAGTAGCTAACATTAAACTAAATGGAGAGAAACTTGAAGCAATCCCACTAAAATCAGGGACTAGACAAGGTTGCCTACTCTCTCCCTACTTATTCAATATAGTTCTCGAAGTCCTAGCCAGGGCAATCAGACAACAAAAGGAGATCAAAGTGATATGGATTGGAAAGGAAGAAGTCAAAATATCACTCTTTGCAGTTGATATGATAGTATATTTAAGTGATCCCAAAAGTTCCACCAGAGAAATACTAAACCTGATAAACACCTTCAGCAAAGTGGCTGGGTATAAAATTAACTCAAATAAATCAGTAGCCTTCCTCTAGACAAAAGAGAAACAAGCTGAGAAAGAAATTAGGGAAACGACACCCTTCATAATAGTCCCAAATAATATAACGTACCTCAGTGTGACTATAACCAAGCAAGTAAAAGATCTGTACAACAAGAACTTCAAGACTCTGAAGAAAGAAATTGAAGAAGATCTCAGAAGATGGAAAGATTTCCCATGCTCAAGGATTGGCAGGATTAATATAGTAAAAATGGCCATTTTACCAAAAGCAATCTACAGATTCAATGCAATCCCCATCAAAATACCAATCCAATTCTTCATGGAGTTAGACAGAACAATTTGCAAATTCATCTGCAATAATGAAAAGCCCTGGATAGCTAAAACTATCCTCAACAATAAAAGGACTTCCGGAGGAATCACTATCCCTGAACTCCAGCAGTATTACAGAGCAATAGTGATAAAAACTGTATGGTATTGGTACAGAGACAGGCAGATAGACCAATGGAATAGAATTGAAGACCCAGAAATGAACCCACACACCTATGGTCACTTGATTTTTGACAAAGGAGCCAAAACCATCTGGTGGAAAAAGGAAAACATTTTCAGCAAATGGTGCTGGTTCAACTGGAGGTCAGCATGTAGAAGAATGCAGATCGATCAATTCTCATCACCCTGTACAAAGCTTAAGTCCAAGTGGGTCAAGGACCTTAACATTAAAACACATACACGCAAACCAATAGAAGAAAAATTGGGGAAGAATCTCGAACACCTGGGTCCTGGAGAAAATTTCCTGTCAAAACACCAATGACTTATGCTCTAAGTTCAAGAATCAAAAAATGGGATCCGATAAAACTACAAAGCTACTGTAAGGCAAAGGACACTGTTAGGACAAAACGGCAACCAACAGATTGGGAAAAGATCTTTAGCAATCATACAACAGATAGAGGGCTTATATCTAAAATATACAAAGAACTCATAAAGTGAGACTGCAGGAAGCCAAATAACTCTATCAAAAATGGGGTTCAGAGCTAAACAAAGAATTCACAGCTGAGGAATGCTGAATGTCTGAGAAGCACCTAAAAAATGTTCGACATCTTCAGTCATAAGGGAAATGCAAATCAAAACAACCCTGAGATTTCACCTCATATCAGTCAGAATGGCTAAGATCAAAAACTCAGGTGACAGCAAAAGCTGGCAACAATGTGGAGAAAGAGGAACACTCCTCCATTGTTGGTGGGATTGTAGACTGGTACAACCATTCTGGAAATCAGTCTGGAGGTTCCTCAGAAAATTGGACATTGAACTGCCTGAGGATCCAGCTATACCTCTCTTGGGCATATACCCACAAGATGCCCCAACATATAAAAAAGACACGTGCTCCACTATGTTCATAGTAGCCTTATTTATAATAGCCAGAAGCTGGAAAGAACCCAGATGCCCTTCAACAGAGGAATGGATACAGAAAATGTGGTACATCTACACAATGGAATATTACTCAGCTATCAAAAACAATAACTTTATGAAATTCATAGGCAAATGGATGGAACTGGAAAATATCATTCTGAGTGAGCTAACCCAACCACAGAAAAACACACATGGTATGCACTCACTGATAAGTGGATATTAGCCCAAATGCTTGAATTACCCTAGATGCACAGAACACATGAAACTCCAGAAGGGTGACCAAAATACGAATGCTTCACTCCTTCTTTAAAAGGGGAACAAGAATACCCTTAAGAAGGAATAGGGGAGCAAAATTTAGAACAGAGGCTGAAGGAACGCCCATTGAGAGCCTGCCCCACATGTGGCCCATACATATACAGCCACCAAACTAGATAAGACGGATGAAGCAAAGCAGTACAGGTTGAGAGGAACAGGATGTAGATCTTCCCTGAGAGACACAGCCAGAATATCACAAATACATAGGCGAATGCCAGCAGCAAACCACTGAACTGAGAACGGGACCCCCATTGAAGGAATCAGAGAAAGGACTTAAAGATCTGAAGGGGCTTGAGACCCCATATAAACAACAATGCCAATCAACCAGAGCTTCCAGGGACTAAGCCACTACCCAAAGTCTATACATGGACTGACCCTGGGCTCCATAGCATAGGTAGCAATGAATAGCCTAGTAAGGGCACCAGTGGAAGGGGAAGTCCTTGGTACGGCCAAGGGTGGACCCCCAGTGAACGGGATTCTTGAGGGAAGGTTGGTATTAGTGGGAGGATGGGGAGGGGAACACTCATATAGCAGGGGAAAGGAATGTTGGCCTGGAAATCGGGAAAGGGAATAACATTTGAAATATAAATAAGAAATACCCAATTTAATAAAGATGGGGAAAAAAAGAGGAAAGAGACAATAGATTAATCAATGTGGTATAATGTTAAATGATACAACTTGTGTAATAGAAAATTATAAAATGATTATATATAATATAATGTTTATATAATTATAAAATAATATAGAAGAAATAGTTTTAAGAAATTATGGTGTAAATTCTTTAAAATTGATGACAGACTCCAAATTACAGCTTTAAAAGTCAAGCATATACTAAATGAGATACAGATCAAGATACATACAAAGAGAGGAGAAAGATAGGTGGGGGGCAAGGGAGAGGGGATATTAAAGAAAGACACAGAGAAAAATCTTAAAGGCATCCAGGGAGAAAATTGCAAATGTCTTGCAGAGGAACAAGGATAAGAATTAAAGTAAATTTTGCTGTGAAAACCATCTAAACTAGCAACAAATACCTAGTAAGGACATTCTTTATATATAAGGCAAAATCTTTCTCGCAGTAGATGTATTTTTGGTTTGTTTTTTTTCTCAGATGTCTCCAAAGTAATGTGTAAACATGCTGTATTGAAGAGGATGTGGATAGTTCTCCTATTTTTCACTTTTATTCATTAATTTAATTCCTTCATTGCCTTAGAGGACTTAGCCAATTATTTGTGAATGGAGACATTGCTCAGGGTCATTGGGAAAGAGAATTACTCTACAGAGAGACAAAAATATTTTGCCTAATAAAATATTTTAATCTGTCCCTATTCAAGAGAAAATCTAGGAAAAGACAATGCTCTGGCAGGCTATAAGAAGCAAATAGGAAGTGAGAAGACTTTGCAGGGACACAACCACCATTGGAAGATATTTCCAATGGAATCTATAGTAGAGTTTTCAGTTAACATGACATTACGCATAGGGCGGTCCAGTGACAGTTGATGAAGGTGTGCATGCTTTGCTAATCTCCTTTGGACCCTTCTTTCCATTTTCTATAAGTGCAATGGCATTGGAACAATGTCCCAGGACTTAAATTTATGTATTCTCTTTTGAGTCGAAACAAGGAGGAAAGAAGTGGGGACCCAAGTAGAAGCAATGATGGTTGTGGAATTGGAACAAGGCTCAGTAGGAGCTGTGACAGTTCCAGCTAGGATGCAGAAATCATTCCTTCTGTGAGATGGGAAGAAATAATGAAAAGGTATCCAAATAGCTCTTGGTTAGCCATGGAGTGGACTTTATTTAGTCTGTTTCCCCACTAAAGTCTGAATATGTGGAACATTTAAGAGTGTCACTTACTTTTTTATTATTATGGATGTATTGCTTATACCAATACATAAGGTCAAAGATGATCTGAAAATATTAAGTGAAAGTTTCCCCAAATCAAGTGTTTCATGAATTTTACATTCCATGAAATTAGGTGTCTTATGAAAGCACACATTACCTGTCTCCATCCTACAGAGCAAGTCGCTTTGCCCAGTGAGCCCCATGCTGTGTATGTTACATTCAGTGGGTGTCATAATTGCTCTTGCTGTCAGATTGACTCTGGTGCTGTTGTAAGGATCATGTTCAGGCACCCCATAGACAGTGGACTAATGCCACATAACACCTCTCTCGCATCACTTCGTCGCACAGGCATGCTATGATAACACACTATCACAAGTAGGAAAAGTGAGTGTACTATATTTTGAGAAAAAAAAACAGTACTTCTGTTATAATTGTTCTATTTTTATTGTTGGTAGTTTGCAATGTTTCAATTATAAATTAAGCTTAACTATAGGTATACAGGTATAGGATAAAACAGAGAACTTACAGAGCTCAGTTCTGTTTGTGGTTTCAGGTATTTCTCTCTCTTTTTTTTTTAACAAATGGATAATTCATGTTCCAGCCAAGATGAAATAGAAAAATGTGTGATTTCATCATAATGCATACAGAATGCTATACAATTTAAAACATGATTTATTTATTTCTGAACATTTCCTTGTAATGTAGTGGACTTTGGGTAACAAAACCTGGAGAACTAAACTATTTACTCCTGACAAAATACTGTATTTGCACACACAGAATGCAATATGTGTGCTGAAGTATATAGATTCTCAAGACCATGTTTAATTAATAGTGGACTAGACCAGTATGCTAGGTACAAAGTAGATGGCCAATATCTCACATCACCAAAGAGAGCTTAAACACTATAATATGATAATGGTGAGATCTGCTTCCTGCCTGTGGTGGTTCGAATAAATTTGGCCCCCATAGATTCATGTATTTGAATGCTTGGCCCGTAGCGAGTGGTGCTATTAGGATATATGGCCTTGTCGGAGGAAGTGTGTTATTGTGGGGGTGGGCTTTGAGGTCTCCTATGCTCAAGCTCCACCCAGTGTGGAATCCAATGGTCTTCTTGCTGCCTTTGGATCAAAATGTAGAATTCTTGGTTTCTCCGGAACCCTGCATGCCTGCAGGACTCCACATTTCCTGCCACAATAGTAATAGTCTAAGCCTCTGAAACCGCAAGTCAGCCCCAATTTAATGTTTGCCTTTATAGGAAATGCTTTGGTCATGGTATCACTTCACCCCAATGAAACCCTAGCTAAGACATTACCTATTTACTACTTTAAAAAAGAAGCAGTTACTTTTATAAAAAGAAAAAGGAGCCTTTGAACATACTCCTCACGAATATAGGGGACAACTACATTTTGTATATGTATATTTGTGAATATATAAACATGCATGCACCAAAGCATATAGCAAAAGACTAAACTATTTCAAATTATCTTGTAAATTATTTATAATATACTACTAGTAACTAATCTTTATTAGTTTTCAAATATATATATATATAGAGAGAGCATATATGTGTATTAGTTTTATTCATATCTTGAACTCACATATCTGAAGTATTAGCATAGCAAAAGAGGCAAAGTTCCTGAAATGTTTGTAGCTTTTAATAATAATTCTGGTCATTTAAAAAATTTAAAGATAATATATTCATATTTTTGTTGAAAGTAAGTTTTAGATCTCCTGGTTAGATGTGCACATGGGACATATTTTATTTTTTCATAACTTTATATAAATCATAAGAAGTCACCTGTGCAAGGAACAAGATAATTGGCTATTTAGTCCCTCATGGCCTCTTAAATAACTTTCCCTAAAAGCTTCATGTCTAATTACAGAATGGTCTTTCTGATCTGAGTGGATTTAAGTGGTTAGATAGATTTTTTTCATCCTTCCGGAAAAGAGGTTTACAAAGCACATGTGAATTTCTGACTGGGAAGCTTTCGTTCAAACATACCCTTGGGCAGATTAACCCTTTTGTCTATCTCAGTTCTCTATACTTTCTAATTTAAATTTTGTATTTTATTTTAATTAAGCTTTCATTAGTCAAAATTCAATTTTATTCTATGTTTTACTTTGATAGAAGTAAAAGAATGATTCTGAAAGTTGACTCAATATCCTTTTCTGCCTTGCCAGACTTTATACATTCCAAATGCATTTCTGTGTATGTTCCTTAGAGGTCAGTTTAAGGAATCAACTACATCTACCCAGGAAGATGGTCTTTGTCTCTCTGTCTCTCTGTCTCTCTCTCTGTCTCTCTCTGTCTCTCTATCTCTCTCTGTCTCTCTGTCTCTCTGTCTCTCTCTGTCTCTCTCTCTGTCTCTCTCTGTCTCTGTCTCTCTCTCTCTCTGTGTATGTGTATTTTTTTCTCTCTTCACTCTCTGTTTCTTTCTCTGCTTCTATTTTTAACCGTCTCTCAATCTCTGTCTCTGATTCCCCTTCTCTGACAATTTCAGCGTCTGCATATTTTATGCCTTTGAGTTACAGAGCAGTAGTCCAGTCTTATTTGGTTGTGGTTCTTAGCCTTTCTACTCAGCTGATGTATGTAGTTATCAACAAATGATAGAGTCCATCCTCTCTTAGACAGACTAATCTTCTTCCAATTCTAATGTAATTTAACTTCTGAAGGTAAGATGATTTAGCCATAGTTATAAAATGACTCTTCTGCATCAATAATTATGACCTTGAAATGTACTTCTCAGTACAAATTTTGTTCCCCAAATTTGAAAACAGTTCAGTGCTTAAGATATTGTGTTTTCCGGCTGCCAGCTTCCATCAATTTCTGCTTTGACTCATACTTTTTTATTTTTTTCCTCATCTTAAATTGAGACTACTGAATGTTTTCTTTTATTATTTCCATGATCAGTGCTGGAAACTAAAGAGTTAGAGATAAATGCACTCTCAGAATTGTATAAACAATTTCTTACAATTTAGTAAGGCATTCTTTTCTGTAATTTCATCTATTATGTTATTATATATCATCTATGTAATCATTCTTGTTTCTCTCTATAATGTTTTTCAAAGCATTATAATTCTCTTAACAAGTGTGTGTTTGTGTGTGTGTGTGTGTGTGTGTGTGTGTGTGTGTGTGTGTAGACCTCACTGGAGTAACTGAAGTATGATTCCCTTGAGTCTACAAAGTGATTTTCACAAATAGTTCCTTACTATAAATTCATAATGATCTTACAATTTAGGATGTGTTATATACTTTTGCGGATTATACTTTTATCAGGAAAGGGAGAATTGAGAATTTGTTTGAAATGAATACTTTAAGTCCAAACTTTGAGATCTGTTCATTGTCTCTCCTTTATTCATTTGCATAGACTATATCAAAAGTCAGAGGGATTACTCTTCAAAGCTAATAGCTATTACTTTGTCGAGTCATGTTTTACTCATTCACAATAATATAAATTTTAATAACCACACAAATTATTACGAGAGCTAAAACAAGAAACGATTAAGGGGAAAACGTTAAGAAAGATAAACCTGGCAAGAAGAAGGAGAGGAGAAACAGCACATACAAAACCATGAGCTGTTCTCTATGCAAATAGCTGTCTCCTTTGTGTTTAAGATAATAAGCACACAAAATTAAGTGCTAGAAAACCATCCAGTAATCAAGAATAATAGAAGCTAGTGGAATAAGCCAGTCTCTCTGATTAGTACACTGTCCACTTCATTAGAATCAATGACAAAGAGCAACATGAAGATAGGAGAGATGTCCAACTAGTTCATTTGGATTTGTGGTGTGCTTACATACTCAGGTCTCACATAAAAGGGGCATCCATGACCTAATGGACACCCACAGAAGAAATATAATATTGTTAACCAACAGTGGATTAATAAACAAATAAAGAAGATGGAGTCAGAAAACTTTCCCTAATCGTCATCTCTTGGCCTTGACTCAAGTTCTGCCTCCACTCTACAGTAGCAGTGGGTTTTATCATCACATAGACAGACTTGCATATTAACAGGATGAAGGAATTCTCTGTGTACATTCAAAGGGAAAAGTTGGATTTGGTCATTCAACATTTCAGTTGAATAAATGGGTCTAATTAATTTAAGGTGTTTTGGAACAGCCTAAGTAGCAGGTAAATCAAAGGTAGCACTGGAAATTCCCAACCATGGGGCATCGTGTTTATGTTGTGCATTTTTACCAGCCTCTCTTCAGCATCATCATTTACGCACCCCCACACCCCCACTTAGCAAGGTCTTAGTAACTCCAAAGATTACCAGCAGCTTTTATTGTGTACATTTCTAACATTTGTAGCACCTCCCTTCCTTAATCTTAACAGAACTGGTTTATTTCCTTTCAAATGTACCCAATGCTGAAGGAACAGCTACTTGGAAGTTTCAGAGGCTTAATAATCATTTATTTTGAGCTTTTTTTTTTTTACCCATACGGAGGTAGGTTAACTTTTAGAGGAAGGAAAGAATGCATATTTGGTAGTAATTGCAAGCAAGACAGTAAAATCTATAGGACATATGTTAAGGAAAGAGGCCCTCTTCTCCCTTTTAATCATCATACTATATGAGATGCAGTCATATTAGTAAATAAAATATGATGCATGCAGGCAGCCTTGTTTTGTTCTGTGAGTTGATCACAGAAGAGTCTGGCATAGCTAGAGCCAAATTGTCTTGTGATAAAGAAGAGAGCTTAGAGAGTGATCCATGATTAGAAAAGAGGCAATGATTTTTTTTCCAGTGAAAGAGATAGGATGATGGAATTGGAAAAATCAAGTCACTAAGGTCTCACTTTTGAAAGTATCATGCCAGTGATATCTTCCTCAAGAAGTTGCTGTTTCTTTTTGATATATTTTTAAATATATAACCCTTAGCTAGGTCACTGAGAACTTCACTTCTGTATACTTCATCCATCCCACATTTATTCTCTGCCACCATGGCTGGTGATCTGAAATGCTAACAGCTGCATTTCAGGGCTTTGGTTCTGATTGTCATTCTGGGATGTGAATCCTGTGGACAGTTCAGTGGTGCCCTTCATGTTACATGACTGCTTTCAATCAGCTCCTTCCTCCTGAAACTTCTTAGGAATCTCTGCATGATCTAATCGAGGCCAAACTCTCTCCCATTTTCTTCAATGTAAGTACCACTCTAAAAGCAGAGTTTCCTTGTCTTTTTCTTTTCTTTCTCCTTCTTTTTTTTTTTACATTTGTCACTGTTCTTTAACTCCCTGCAGAATCAAAGAGTGACACAGACCTTCAACTGTCTGTTTTGCCAATCCAGTGCCCTGCTGCTTCAATTCCAAGCCACTTATTGAATGATCCATCTTCTGCTGGACGTTGAAGCTTTTGATTGTTTGACTAGAGAGGAAGGAGAAAAAGAACACAATTAGCTTTTAGATTTCACCAGCTCTGGGGTTATTACTACAAATGGCACATTCTTCTCAGCCTCCAGGAAAATTCCATTTTAAATCCAGGTCTAAGTGCTGCAAGATACCCTTGAGTCTTTTTCCTGTTTACTTGTAAATAAAGGATTTCTTTTGAATATTTTTGTTTATCCTCACTTTTGCCCTTTATTTGACATTTTGAATTGTAAGTTTGTAATTTAGGAATCATTTATTGGTATGCTTTCTTAATCCATTGTTTCATTCCTCTTTATGTTAAGTGTTTTGGAAGAATTATTTTATTGTATTATTATTTTCCTGAGAAATGAAGTGTTGCCACAATGAAATTTAATACAACAAACTGGGGAGTAAATCACTATTTGGAAACTAAAGAGAATTAAAGGAAGCCTTTTGACATTTCTGGTTTGTTAATTTAAATGATATGTTTAATTCTAGAAGAAAAATTCCCGGACATTTGATAGTTCTTCCAGTGGCTTATGTTCCGTGTTTTCGCTTCTATGGTATGCTCACATTTATAGGAGGTAGTGCATGTGCCCCAGGAATGCCTTTCTTCAGTTTTCTATTTCACATCAGTGTTTGCTTCACTGAACAAGTTTCTGTCGCACTTCACCCAAGAATTAGGGGTCATAGTTGAGATAAAGCTCCTTTTTATGTTATAAGCTAGAACAAATAATATTACATTCTAGGCAGCATAGTAATGAAATATACCATGAAGACAGAATCTCTGTGTCAGTGTAGTCAACTGCTTCCCATCTAGAGCTGCAACTGATGCTTCTCTGAAGTGATCTCTGATTACTGAAATCCTTAAATAGATCAATGTAGTTTCACATACTATCACACAGCTCTTTGCTCATCCACCTTTGCCAACTGTAGGACTAGGCTGCATGGACCTCTGGACCAAGTTAGGCATTCCTGTCTGAAAAAGTAAAGAATGCTCCTTCACCCCACCAACGCTGCCTAGGAAATCTAGTGGCTCAAATGATTCGTCATATAATTGTCCCCTTGCAAATTGAAATTATTATAAATGAGTTTTTTCTCAATCCATTGTTTCATTTGTCTTTATGTTAAGTGTTTTTTGAAATATATTTTATTTGATTATTATTTTCCTTATAATTAAGTATTGACACAGTGAAATCTCTCTCAAGAGTGAGAGAGATTCATCAGAGTACTAAGCAGGACAGCAAAGAGGGGTAGAACGGACAAATGAATAGAAATGTTAATTGAATAGAAATGTTAATTATACAAAAGAGGAACTGGAAAGATGTGTTTTAACTGACCAAAGCAGTTTGTAAGACAGAGCGGTGAGGCCTGGCTTTCAATGAAAGTGATGTATAAGCCTGCATGCCTCTTTTTTTTCCCTGCATGCAAAATGACCTTGCATTTTAGTTTTGTGGGGGTTTTGGTACAGCTGCTATTTGATAATAACACAATGTGTTTTCCAATTTACTTAGATTGTTTTAAAAAAACAGATAACTGAAAGCCATCTGTGTTTCTGTGTAAATTGTTCTCAGGACAGGGACCAGGAACAAAACATTTAAAATCCTGCTATTGAAATCTCTCATTAATTGAAGGGGTTCTGCAAATTCAGTCAGCGGTGCCAGGTGAAGAGAATGCCACATGCCGGGCGGTAAACACAAAATAAATGCCTTCCTTCACTCTCCTCCTCGTTGTGTACCATATTTCACTTTTCCTAGCACTGAGTCCCATAATTCTACAAGCATAAGAATCATCAGGAACAATTGCTTCGATGCATGTTCTCTAAGTTGACCCCAAGAGACTTTGACTTAGTTTGTCTGGGAAAGGGTCTAAGGGTCACTATACTGAAGCCATCTCCCCAATGATTATGAAGTATGCAGTCAGAGGATCACACTTGAACCAATACTGATTTCTAGTGGCATAATTCTATATCATGTACATGGGAGCTAAATTTTGGCAGGTATCCTGCAGCTTTAATGGTCCTCCAAAGTGTAAGAGAAATACACAAATCTCACAAATAATCAGAATGGTGTAGCAACAGAGCAAGTGGCTAAAACAAATCAGATCTCAACCACAGATTTGAAATGGGTCGTTAGAGATATGATGGAGTCTGATCAAACTCTATGTCAAGACATAGAGGACAATCTAAGATGATATGGAGGAAGAGTGGAAAATATTTTGTGGGACACAGTTAATCTCAATTATTAACACAGAACTGTAAGCTTTGGAGAAGGGTATCAATCTTACTCCAGTATGCAATTCTGTTACGTATGAACCAGGCAAATCTAGTTTGCTAAAGCTTCTAGAATGTGTTTTGTTGGTTTTATTATCATCTAATTTGGAGCATCCTAATTCTATGCTCTAAATTATAAAAATAGACCCAGTCTCTCAAGGGCTTGGAATGAAGTCAATGGTAGAGTCCTTATATATTTCATGTCAGGCTCGACTTTATAAACTGCACCTTAGAACCCCACACACAGAAGGAAAGAAATGATGAAGTCTGTCACTTTAATTCTCCTGCTTATAAGAGACACAACATCCTTTCATTAAGAGCCTTGAAAGGATGCACTTATCAAAAAGTGGTGACAGGCCAGGTTCCCAGTGGTGGTATACACAGCTGTCTGCATAACAAGCCCCACCCCTTCCTTTGTCTAAATTGTATGAAAATGTTGCAAATCACTTGACTTTACCACATCTCAAGACCCTCTTCTTCAGAAAAGAGACATTGGATAGAGGAGATAGAGGATAGTTTCTGTAAACCTCAAGTTAGGTAGAATGAGAATGTCCTAAGCCATTTTGTCCATTACCTTGCATGACCCTCAGCACAGTCTGCCATCTCTAGGAACAAAAGGTTATCACTGGTGTCAAAAAAGGAAGATTTAGTACTGCATTCACTCATGCTGGTTACTTTTGTGAGTGACTGTTGGGTTGTCAGCCACAGCTCTTTGTGTCACATGTTATATTAATTAGTCCTGGGCAGTTTCTTGTAACTGATGTGGCACGTGGTAGTATAGGACTAGCTCAAGGAAGTGACAGTGTCAACTTTCAATCACAAGGCTTCACGTTTGCATCAATATGGAAAGTCGTTGGTTTTCATGAATGGTATGAAGAAAACAGATACTATACACACCTTTGCCATTAGGTGGGGCAGTTGAGGAGTGGGAAAATTGGTTCAAGTGAAACCCATTCATGTACACCAACCGCTACAGGTAACTAAGAAAGGATACCCTTCTTTCAGTCATAGAACTTGACCAGATTCTTTTTTTCCCTGAAGTCCTTGGGAGTGAAGAAGGGGAACACGGGTAGCAAAGTTAATACAAGTCAATTTCTGGGTTCGAATGTTATTAAATATCCCCACTTGGGATTCAGAAGTCAAAAATGAGCTTTCAGGCAACCCATCCATTGTACTCTTCCAGGAAAATAGTTAATGTATGTGAGGTTGGGGGGTAAAATAGTAAGATTTTGGAAATGCGAGTAGTAGATAGAAGCCACAGTGATTATTTCAGCCCTCCCTCTGCTCCTATTGATTTCCATTAAAATCCATTCCTTCCCCTTTCACTGTCTTCTGGAAAAGTCTATGCCAATTAATTTACCTGATGTCTTAATGGAAAATTCATTAAGAACATGTTTTGTGCCAAATGTATCATGATGAATTTTGGTCACTAATGTTTCCTTGGCTCTACTCGGAAGTGTCTTTATTGACCCACGCATAGATTTTAGATGTTTCCATAGAACTTTAAAAATGACCTAGGGAAATTTCAAATCACTCTCAATGATCATGACTTTAAACGTTCCCTAGTAAATGCAAACACTTAAGGCACAGAGGAAGGGGTCCTGAGAGGAAGATAGGAGAAGTGGGGAAGAGGCAGGGACAGCATTTCCGGTTTCTCAAACTTTATCTCCTTAAAAGAAACAGTCTTTATCTTCATAATAAAACATGCTGCCAGGAAAGAGTTGATTTGGAAATTTATATAGATACTTAAGGAGGGTTTTTTTTCTCATAAATAAAGCAAAGAGATTTACATGTTTAGAAATGAAGAATGAAAAAAGCAGAAATCTCTAGGTACTTGAACGAATGAACAAAGAATTGAATAAATGTGATGAATTACCACCTACTCTGGACCAGCTACAATGTGTTTTCCAGTTTTCCTCTTATGCTTTTACTTTTTATCAGTATCTGTAGAAATAGTATTAGTTAGAAGTCCCTGCAATTTACAGAACTCTGCACTTGATTAGTTTCAGAGTCTCAGCAAATTTGCATGAGCTTTTCAGAGGACTACAAACAGAGAAATGACTACATTTGATTTGAATCACTAACATTTAAAATGATGCTCATTTGCACAGTAGAGTTTGGAAGCAGACTGGATTTTTTCATTGCTGTAATCTTAAATGGCAGCCAGCATCTATCACATTCTCCTGAGAGCTCATTCCTTAATTTCCAAGAAACCATTGCAAGAGGAAGACGAGAATTAGATAGAGTGACTTTGTCCAGTTGAGATGCACATAGTACTTTCTGTTCAATTTAATAAAAACAATCAATTTTTAAAATATTTACTATATATCAGACACCAAGCTATGCATGTAGCCTTCGTGTGGCCCACAGAATAATCTTGTGAGCCTGGTACTGTTGACACTATAGGATTAGTTTCTGAAACCACCTTTGTTAGTGTGTGTATGTATGTTCATGTGGTCACACATTTTTATGAATGTGTGTGCTCAAACAGGAGAGCCTGGGATGGATCTCCAGAATCCATAAAAATCAAAAACAATGAACAAACAAACAAACAAACAAACAAACAAACCAAGTACAGTGACTGCTGCTTGTAATCCCAGTGCTGGGGAGGTACAGATAAGAAGGTAGATCCTTGGGGCACACAGGTTGGTCTTTTTGGCTGAGTCAATGAACTTCAGGTCCCAGAGACACCAATCTCAAAAAATAAGGTAGATAGATCATAGGAAATGAGTCCAAGGTTGACTCTGGTCTTTACAGGCATGTGTAACCTCCCACAGCATGGGCATAAACCTGTACAGAGATGTCGCTATGCACACATACATACATGGTACAATGTTCTTTGAATAGAGAGAGATTACTTAACCATCTATCTGGCGTAGAACTCTCATCACTCCCTTCTATTTCTGACTCTCTTAATTACTTGCTTTCAGTACTCATCACTATCTGCCATCTCATAGTAGTTTATTCTAAACCGGTTCTCTCTTCTATCTTCACGGGGATAGGTATTGTACTGATCTTGTCATGTGTCTACAACACTGTCTAGTTTAATTTATTTTGATATTCATTAAATTCTAGTTCTAGTTTAATCAGTTTCACATTCAGCAAGGAGAAGTATAAAACAAATAAGGAAATTCTTATGATAAGTGATTGAAAATCATTCTTAACTAAAGTATAAGGAACTAAAAATGAACAATTAACAATGAGCAAAAAGTATTTTCATAATTTTCAATAATGAGAAAAACATCTTTAGGATGCATGCTCAGTGCTCAAAGCACAGAATGCAAAACTCTGTTGGACAGAAGATTAAAATATACATATATAAAAATATTTCTATACTATGCTTAAATTCTATGAATATATTCAGGAAATTTTTAAAAATTAAAAGATAAATTTTGATGCAAAACAAAGTTTACTTACCCAGTATAAAATTTAATCTTAGTGTGTTACTGGGACTCCTAGAGTTGTAGTCTCTACAGAAATAAAAAGATTTAACATCTGACAAATGTTAACATACCATTTCAACTTCAAAGGATCTTTTGAAACTTGGATTCTAGTCAATGAAATGCAATGAGTTAGATTTAATAATCACTCATACATACATACATACATACATACATACATACATAGTCATGTATCCTACATGGATAACCTGTTTTAGAATTTGTGTAATAGTTGCTGATTAGCTTGAATAAAGTAAGAATATTGAATTTGATAGACAGGCTAAGCAGACAGGACTGAGAGAACTTTCTCCAGGGAGTGGAAGTAGTAAGATTTACTGTAGTTCAATCTTTAGATAGCCCAGACTCCACATAGGTAGTTCTTTCCCTTTCCCTAGTAGCTTGAAGAATATTGTCTTTGGATTGTTAGACACATTTTTACTTATCAATATGACCCTAGCATCCTTGCTATATAAATGGATCAGTTTGACTGCATGTGATCCCATTCTTCCGTGGACACATCGACCAGAGACAGTAAAACAGCTGAAGTGCAGGGGCAGAAGACTAAAGATCAAGGCTCAATAAGGAGTACCTTATATAATTTGATTCATTGAATTCAAAGTTGATGAACTACTGGGTTCTTTTCAAAACATGCCTTAATTGTTAGGTAGGTTTTCTTTAGCACGACTGTGCCCAGGTTATGAGGTGCCTTTCAACCAGCAGTCCCTGAGGAGAAGGTATAAATGGAGTGGTGGCTGCTTCAGCCACCTCTCTCTGCCCAGGTCGCAGTCACCAGTGCTGTGTTTGGGCTAGCAAGCCTGAAGCAAAAAAGAGAAAAAGCTTTAAAAAATACAAAAATAGACACAAAACCTTTAAAAAAAAGAAAAGAAGTAGATTTCAAAAGTTATTTGATCTTAAGTATTGAGATGCAGAAAGATGTATGAAGAAAATATATTACACATAAACTTCTAAGCTAGTATCCTAGATATAATTTATTAGATAAAGATGAAAAGTAGTATCCGTACAGCCCAATATGTCTGATATGTGCGATAAATATTTATGAAATATTTATGAAGTGAATTTAAGTTGCTTCATTTTTAATTATTTGTTAAACTAAACTAATATTTTCTTAGATGAATAATTGAAAAATTCAATAATTTTTCAAGTATATTGCTGCCATTCTAGAGTTCAGAAGATGGAGGAAAGAGAATTGAATCTTTGAGACAAGTTAAGGCTACATAGCAAGATCTTATGTCAATAAGTGAATAAATGAAAAACTAATAAAATATATAAATATAAACCTTACATCTCATTATTAAAAGAGATGGTACAAATAAAAAGGGTAATATAAGAATATCATTATATTCTTATATAACATATAAAATATACATTGTATAATATAAATATATAATATAACATAATATAATGCAATATATAACATATAACATGTCACATGCAACATATGACATGTGACACTTAACATGTAACACGTAACATGTAACATAATATGTAATATACAATATATAATATATATAAAAGTCTCACACCAGTCAGAATGGCTAAGATCCAAAACTCCAGCGACAGCAGATGCTGGTGAGGATGTGGAGAAAGAGGAACACTCCTCCATTGTTGGTGGGATTGTAGACTGGTACAACCATTCTGGAAATCAATCTGGAGGTTCCTCAGAAAATTGGACATTGCACTACCTGAGGACCCAGTTATACCTCTCTTGAGCATATACCTAAAAGATGCTCCAACATATAACAAAGACACATGCTCCACTATGTTCATAGAAGCCTTATTTATAATAGGCAGAAGTGGAAAGAACTCAGATGCCCTTCAACAGAGGAATGGATACAGACAATGCGGTATATCTACACAATGGAATACTACTCAGCTATCAAAAACAATGACTTTATGAAATTCATAGGCAAATGGATGGAACTGGAAAAGATCTTCCTGAGTGAGGTAACCCAATCACAAAAAAACACACATGGTATGCACTCATTGATAAGTGGATATTAGCCCAAATGCTCAAATTACCCTAGATGCACAGAACACATGAAACTCAAGAAGGATGACCAAAATGCGGATGCTTCACTCTTTCTTTAAAAGGGGAACAAGAATACCCTTGGGAAGAAATAGGGAGGCAAAGTTTAGAACAGAGGCTGAAGGAACGCCCATTCAGAGCCTGCCCCACATGTGGCCCATACATATACAGCCACCCAATTAGACAAGATGGATGAAGCAAAGAAGTGCAGGCCGACAGGAACTGGATGTAGATCTCTCTTGAGAGACACAGCCAGAATACAGCAAATTCTTGGGTGAATACCAGCAGCAAACCACTGAACTGAGAACGGGACCCCATTGAAGGAATCAGAGAAAGAACTGGAAGAGCTTGAAGGGGCTTGAGTTCCCATATGAACAACAATGCCAACCAACCAGAGCTTCCAGGGACTAAGCCACTACCCAAAGACTATACATGGACTGACCATGGGCTCCAACTGCATAGGTAGCAATCAATATCTAGTAAGGGCAGCAGTGGAAGGGAAGTGCTTGGTCTTGCCAAGTCTGGACCCTCAGTGAGCGGGATTGTTGAGGGGAGGGCAGTAATGGGGGTAGGATGAGGAGGGGAACACCCATATAGAATGGGAGGGGGAGGGGTTAGAGGGATGTTGGCCTGGAGACCCGGAAAGGAATAACATTTGAAATGTACATAAGAAATACCCAATTTAATAAAGATGGGGAAAAAGTTTAAAATGGACCAAAATTGTATGGAGATCCATATTTTTAAAAAGCCTCAGATTAAAAAAAAATTCACATTCAAAAAATAAATGAAAAGGGCCTTAGGACTAGATAAAGCTAAAGCCATTAGTCAATACTACTGTACATTTGTAAGAATTTATAAAATAAGATAGATAACATCTAGTGTTGACAAGGCTATGGATCAAACCAGTAATTAGCTTTGAACAAGTGCTTGGAAGTATTTATTAGAGCTATACATATACATACACTATTTCCTGGATAGTATTCTCTTAGGTACAAAGCAAATGAAGGTTCATGCAAAACTTAATTAAAATGCTATTCAAGAATGTTGATCGTAACACAATAGTACTCAATTGCCTGTCAAAAGCAGAAGCTCAATGATGAAATCTAACTATGGTCACACAGTTTTAATACCAATCAGCCATGACAACTACTAGATTTCATTACAACTACTAAATTCAAGCATCTTGATGAGTTCTTAAGATATCAATATGCCAGCACACACAAAAAGGAGTACGTTAGCATTCCAGTTACATAAAGTGCAGAAAGGACAAAAGTATTGATTGTTGTCAGAAATCAGGATAATGGTTATCCTTTTGGGCTGAAGGAGCTGGAGTTAAGGGCACATGGGTTACTTAGACTTCTTTGGGTGTTATTATTTGCCATAGTCTTTATAAAATCTTAATGATACATACAGTTATTATCAGTACATTTCAATATATGACAAAATTAAAACTTACAAGACTTTTTATATCTACTTTCAATTAACTTACTAAAACTTGACATTGAACCAATACATAAACATACTCTTAATGTATCTCCTGATATGATTCCATGATATCACGAGAAGCATTATATCTTAAAAATTATTTTACCTATTAAAATGCAAAATATGTTAGCCAAAACTAAGTGTTGAAACACACTTTTGTGTTACTTTTAATTTTCTGTAACTGTGTTATTTATTCCTTTACATTTTTGTGGTAAGAACACTGATACCTGGGGATATAGCTCAGGGAGTACGGGTACTTGTTCAACAAGCATGAGGACCTGAGAACATGAATTCAAATCCCTATCATCCACATAAAAATGGACATAAAAACCCAGCATGACTGCATACCTGTATCCTACCATAAGGGATGAAGACAGGTGGATTCTGGGAGCTTACAGAACAGATAACCTAGCTAAAATAATTAGTTTCTGATTTAATCAGAGGTCATATGTTAATGCATGGAGCAGAGGGCATCAGAGGAGGATGCCTGATGTCTTGCTTTGGGCACACAACCTATACAATCATGTACATGCAGAGAACAGATTACGCATACATACATATGGAAAGAAAGAGAGACAGAGAAAGAAGGAAAAGAAAAGTGTATTGACACTAGAATTTTCTATTAAGTATGTGTTATGATAATGGAGTATAGACACTATGTTGCAACCAATCTCTAGAACATATTCATATTACATAACTGAAGCTTTATATCTATTAAGCATCAATCCCTAATCTCCTTCTCCCAGTGCTCTAGGAACCCGAACCCGAACCCCAACCCCAATCCTTTTCTTTCCCATCTTTATTAAATTGGGTATTTCTTATTTACATTTCAAATGTTATTCCCTTTCCCAGTTTCCAGGCCAACATCCCCCTAATCCCTCCCCCTCCCCTTCTCCAAGGGTGTTCCCCTCCCCATCTTCCCCCCATTACCCCCTCCCCGCAAGAATCCCGTTCACTTCCCCTTCAACTGGTGCTCTTACTAGGATATTCATTGCTACCTATGAGGTCAGAGTCCAGGGTCAGTCCATGTATAGTCTTTAGGTAGTGGCTTAGTCCCTGGAAGCTCTGGTTGCTTGGCATTGTTGTACATATGGGGTCTCGAGCCCCTTCAAGCTCTTCCAGTCCTTTCTCTGATTCCTTCAACGGGGGTCCTATTCTCAGTTCAGTGGTTTGCTGCTGGCATCCGCCTATGTATTTGCTGTATTCTGGCTGTGTCTCTCAGGAGCGATCTACATCCCCAACCCCAATCCATCCCACTCCCTGCTACTCCATCCTGGTCACCCATCCCATAATCCTTCCCCCTTCCCCTATCCCCTTCCACTCTGAGTGGGTGGGGCCTCCAATTCCCCCCCCCCCAGCTCTTTAAGTTTCTATGGGGCTAAGTACGTCCTTTCCCGCTGATGTCAGACAAGGCAGCCCAGCTTGAACCTATTCCACATACAGACCACAGACAGCTTTTGGTATAAAAGCCTGCCTTCAGTTGTTCAGGACCCATATGAAAATCACATTAGCTAGATATGTTCAACGAGGCCTAGTTTCAGCCTGTGTATATTCTTTTGTTGGTGGTTCAGTCTATGAGAGCCCCAAGGGTTTAGGATAGTTGACTCTGTTGGTCTCTCTGTGAAGTTCCTATCTCTTTCAGGGCCTATAATCCTTCCCCTTATTCTTCCATAAGAGTTCCCAAGCTCCCCCCACTGTTTTGCTGTGGGTGTCTGAGTCAACTGCTGGGTGGAGCCTCTCAGAGGACAGCCATGCTAGGCTCCTGTGTGCAAGAATAAGAGAATATCATTAATAGTGTCAGGAATTGGTGCTTGCCCATGGGATGAGCCTCAAGTTGGGCCTATTGTTGATTGGCCATTCCCTCTGCTCCATCTCTGTCCCTGCATATCTTGTAGACAGGATAAATTTTGGGTAGACAGTTTTGTGGTTAGTTTGGTGTCCCTATCGCTTTACTGGAATTCTTGCCTGGCTACAGGAGGTGGCATCTTCAAGTTCCATATCCCCAATGCTGTGAGTAACAGATAAGGTCATCTCCATTGATTCTTGTGTGCTTCCCTTAACCTAGGTTGCGAGGAGCAACCTGCTAAAAACTAGTAAGTGATCTTCCTGAGATAGTTCTGCCATGGACTGCTAAAATTATTGAGGGTTTGCTTCTCTAAGGCTGAGAAGATTATATTTAAGAAAGATTCCTACTATTAATATGCATTTCCTTATATTATTAACTACATAGAATAATCACCAGGTATTAGCCTATACTTTTGAGCAGATCTCTGCAGAACAAAAATGATGTACTCTCTTATAGTGATGCTATATAGATTTATAAGAATTTCTAAAATTATATTAGTACTAATGATGATCTTTTACAACAGGTCTGTTATTAATTCCTTTCTGATGTCAAAAGTGCAATGAGAACTCTACCAGTCCTCAAGTGTCATGTGTCAGTTCCTTTTGTGATAGCAAGCAGGCATCTGTAACTTAGAGCACATTCCAAGAGGTCGTAAAACCATTAACCAAATGCTATATAAAATGGAACTAATGATTTACTATAGGTGCAAGAACAGAAGATAAAATATTGATTAGGCTTATCTATACGAAACTTTACTAATAACTTAGTCACAAGATTATGGCTTTTAACTTTCTATGAACCTGTTGAGCTAGCTAGCGGCAGATAGTGAGTGTTTAGTCAGATAATTATTCTTAGTGCATATACATGTAAACATTCTCTGTTGTAAATTTCTTATTCAGTTTATGATTTGAATTTATGTCTGAACTTCTAGTGAAATTTGCTTAAAAATGAGAGGGCATTCTTGAATAAACCATGTGATCTATTCTCCTAGAAGGGGTACAAAAGACTAGGAAAGATTGCATTGGAAGATTTAGCTGGGAACATAGCCTTAGGAGTAAAGGCATTGGGAGCAAGGGCATCTGTTACATCAGAGCAGGAGGAGAGAGCATGATTAGAAGGAGAATACAGAGTGAATAACTTAGAAATTATAAGGCAACTTTAAAAAGTAAGAGAACAATATGCAGAACATAGAAGAAAAGAAGTAAAAAGTAGCTAAGAGAGGGCAGAAGGAACTGGCAGACTTCTCCTTACCATGGGACAGAACAGATCCTTTCTTAATAACAAGGCAGGCTGAGTCTTACAGAAAAGAACAAAACTTTCTTCTTACAGACTTAGGTTTAATTAATTTAGCAATAAAAGTGTAGAAGCTTTTTCTTTCTGTATGTAATAAAAATTGGAGCTCATTTTTTTTTTATCCAGAATGAGTTCTTTTCTTCTGCACTGGCAACTGGTCTTTTGCTCCATATACATAAGTAAGTATTCATGTATGTATGTAATTGTAAGTATGTAGCTAGGATCAGTTATTTTGAATGGAGATGCATGCACAAACTTGTACATGAATCCATGTGAGTTTATCCATATTTGCTTGTGTAAAAGGTTTTTCTCCTGTGAGCAGAGAGTGACTCTCTTCTTCTGTTTCAATAGGAATTTATTGTTCCAAACATCCCTCCAGCCTGACCAGGGAGAGGCATCTGGACAAGAGGGAAAAGGCTCTAGCAATTAATCCTTTACCTAATCCCCTACTGTTTTATGATGAGGTACTAATTTAGAGACTACAGTTTCTGATCTGAAATGAACTCAGACAGGCAGACCAGTTACTGCAGCAAAGTGACTTAGACTTAAAATAGGTAACTCTGCGGACATTCTTCCCCCTCTGCTACCCCAAGAGGAACCAAGAAAGGAGTCTCTGTCTCTTCCTGGAGATGCTCCCCACCCCCATCAGTTGCAGATTTCCATTCATTCTCATGGCTATCTCTCCTGTCCCTCCCCATATCTGATTGTGAGCAACCTCATTTTTCCCCATCCAATTTCCCTTCCAGTTCCCTCCCTCCACTTGCCTCTTTTGTCTATTTTATTTCCCCTTTTAAGGGAGATATAAGCAACCTCCCTTGTGATTTCTTTGTTAATTAGCTTCACTGGGTTTATGGAGTATAGCAAGGATAGCCTGTATTTTATGGCCAATATCCACTTATAAGTGAATACATATCATGCATGTCCTATTTGGGACTGGATTACTTCACTCACTTAGGATGGAACTCAAGTTCCATCCATTTGCCTTCAAAATTCATGATGTCTTTGTTTTTAATGGCTGAATCTCATTCCATTGTGTAGATATACCACATTTTCTTTATCCATTCTTCAGTTGAGGGACATCTAAGTTGTTTCCAGTTTCTGGCTATTACAAATATAGCTGCTATGAACATAGTTGATCAAGCGTCTTTTTGGGATAGTGGATCATATTTTGGATATATACTCACAATTGTTATAGGTGGGTCTTACAGTAGAACTAATCCTATTTTCTAAGAGTCCACCAAATTAATTTCCAAGGAAGTTGTACAAGTTTGCACTCCCACCAACAATGAAGGAGTGTTCCTCTTGTTGCATATCTTCAACAGCATGTGCTATCTCTTGAGTTTTTGAGCTTAGCCATTCTGATGGTTGAAAATGTGACTTGCATTTCCATGATGACTAAGGACTCTGAACTTTAAGTGCCATTTACTATTCCTCTTTTGAGAACTCTGTGCCCCATTTTTAAAAGTGTTTAACTTCTTGAGTTCTTCATAGTTTTCGAATACTATCCCTCTTTCAGAGATAGGGTTGGTGAAAATCCTTTCCCAATTTGTGGGCTGCTGTTTTGTCCTATTGGCAGTGTCGTTTGCCTTACAAAAGCTTTGCAGTTTTGTGAGGTCCCCTTTATCAATGGTTGATCTTAGAACCTGAGCCATTGGTGTTCTGTTCAGGAAATTGTCTCCTGTTAAGAGTATTTTCCACTTTCTCATATGAGATTTAGTGTTCCAGGTTTTACGTTGAGGTCTTTGATCCACTTGGACTTGAATTTTATGCAGAGTGATAAATGTAGACCTAGTTTCATTCTTCTTCAATTAGACATCCAGTTAGACAAGCCCCATTTGTTGATGACACTTTTTTGTTGTTTTACATTGTGTGGTTTTGGCTTCTTTATCAAAAATCAATGTCCATAGGTGTGTGGGTATTTCTGAGTCTTCTCTTTGAATCCATTGCTTAACTTGTCTGTTTCTGTATCAATATCATGCAGTTTTTATCACTATTGCTCTGTAATATAGCTTGAGGTCAGGGATGGTGATTCCTCATAAAGTTCTTTTATTGCTCAGGATTGTTTTGGCTATCCTGAATTTTTTTATTTTTCCATATGAAATTGAGAATTTCTCTTGCAAGGTTTATAAAAAATGTGTCAGAATTTTGATGGGAATTGCATTGAATCTGTAGATTGCTTTATAGTAACCCTGACTATCTATGAGTATGGAAAATCTTTCCATCTTCTAATATCTTCTTTAATTTCTTTCTTTAGGGACTTGAAGTTCTTGTCATACAGATCTTTTACTTGCTTGATTAGATTTAAATCAGTATATTTTATATTATTGATGGCTATTGTAAAGGGTGTTGTTTCCCTAATTTTTTTCTTGGTCAGTGGTCGGTTCATCATTTTTATAGAGGAAAGCTGCTGATTGATTACTTTGAGTTAGTTTTGTAACCAGCAACTTTGCTAAATCTGTTGATCAACTCTAGGAGTTTTCTGGTAGAATTTTTGGGGTTGGTGATGTATATTATCATTATTATCATATCATCCTTAAAAAGCAATACTTTGACTTCTGATTTTTATTCCTTTGATCTTTAGTTTTCTTATTGCTCTGGCTAGAATTTCAAGTGCTTTATTGAACAGAGAGCGAGAGAGCAAGGACAAGAACTATGGGGGTAGGGAGAGAAGACAGCCGTATTTTGTCCCTGATTTTAGTGGAATTTCTTAGGTTCCATTTAGCTTGATGTTGGCTAATGGCTGGCTGCATATTGCTTTGATTATGTTTAGGTATGTGCCTTGTATCCATGATCTTTCTACACTTTTAACCTGAAGGGGTGTTGGATATTGTTAAAGGCATTTTTAGCATCTAAAAAGATAGTCATGTGATTTTTTCCTTTGTTTATGTGGTGGATTTTGTTGATGGATTTTTCATATATTGAACCATCCCTGCATCCTTGGGATGAAGCCTACTTGATCATGATGGATGATGCTTTTGATTTTTACCTGGAGTCAGTTATTAAATATTTTTGCATCAATGTTCAAAAGAAAAATTGGTCTAAATTTCTCTTTGTTGAGTCTGTGTGATTTAGGCATCAGGGTGACTCCAACTTCATAGAATGAGTTTGGCAGTGATCCTTATGTTGCTATTTTGTTGTTATGTCTCTCTTTTAATTTCTGATTTTGTTTATTTGGACACTCTATCTTTTGGTTGGTTCAGCTAAGGTTTTGCCTATCTTGTTGATTTTCTCAAAAATCCAGCTCTTGGTTTTGTTAATTCTTTGTATTATTTCCTTTGTTTCTAACTGTTTGATTTTAGCCCTGATCTTGATTATTTCCTGCCTTATCCCCTCTTTGGTGTGCTAACTTTTTTTTCAAGAGCTTTCAGGTGTACTTTCAGATTGCTGGTATGAGAACTTTATAATTTCTTTATGGAGTCAGTGCTATGAGCTCTCCTCTTAGTACTGCTTTCGTTGTGTCCCGTAGATTTGGATATGTTTTGCCTTCATTTTTATTGAATTTTAGGAAGTTTTTAATTTCTTTTTTTATTTCTTCTCTGACCTAGAAATCATTGAGTAGAGAATTGTTTAATTTCCACGTGTGTGTAGTCTTTCTGGTGTTTCTGTTGTTGTTGAAGCCCAGTTTTAATCCATGGTGATGTGATAAGATACAAAGTGTTATTTCAATTTTTTTTTATCTGTTGAGGAACCATGAGGTGCTGAGAAGAAGGTATATTCCTTTGTGTTTGGGTGAAATATTCTAAAGATGTGTAATAAGTCCTTTTGATTCATAATGCTTGTTAATTTCATTATTTCTCTGTTTAGTTTTGTCTGGATGACCTGTCAATTGGTGAGAATGAGGTGTTGAAGTCTCCCACTATTAATGTGTGGCATTTGATGTGTGACTTAATATTTAGTAATGTTTCTTTCACAGATGTAGGTTCTCCTGTGTTTGGGACATAGATGTTCAAAATTGAGATATCATCTTTATTTTTCCTTTGATGAATATGAAGTGTCTTTTTCTATTTTTTTTATTAATTTTAGTTGAAAGTCTATTTTATTAGATATCAGAATAGCTACTTCTTGATTCTTGGATCTGTTTGCTTGGAAAACTTTTTTCCAGCCCTTTACCCTGAGGTAATGTTTATTGCTAAGGTGTGTTTCTTGTATGCAGCAGAATGATGGATCATGTATTAGCATCCATTTGGTTAACCTGTGGGTTTTTGTTTTTAATTGGGGAATTGGATCCATTATTTTGATATTGTGTGTGTGTGTGTGTGTGTGTGTGTGTGTGTGTGTGTGTGTGTGTGTACATTTCCCTTGCTTTTTTTCTTGTATGGAATTACTTATTTCCTGTATTTTCTTGGATGTGGTTATCCTCCTTGAGTTGAAGTTTTCCATCTAGTATTTTCTGAAGGACTGGATTTGTGGATAGGTATTGTTTGAATTAGGATTTGTCTTGAAATATCTTGTTTTTTCCATTTATGTTGATTGACAATTGCTGGATAGAGTAGTCAACATTGGCACCTGTGGTTTTATAAAGGTTGCAAGATATTTGTTTAGTCTTCTCTTGCTTTTAGAGTCTCTGTAGAGAAATAGTAATTATGATAGGTCTGCCTTTGTATGTTACTTGGCCTTTTTCCCTTGTTCCCTTTAATATTTTCTATCCTGGTCCAGTCTATTTGGTATTCTGTAAGCTTCTTGTATGTTTATATGCATTGCTTTCTTTAGGTTGGGAAAGTTTTCTTTTACAATTTTGTTGAAAATATTTCCTGGTCTTGGAAGCTGAGGCTCTTCCCCTTCTATTCTTAATATTCCTAAGTTAGGTCTTTTCTTAGTATACTTGATTGCCTGTATGTTTTGTTTCAGGAATTTTTTAGATGTAGCATTTTCTCTGACTGATGTATTAATTTCTTCTATTGTATCTTCTCTACATGAGATTCTCTTTTCCATCTCTTGTATTCAGTTGGTGATGCCTGCATCTGGTGTTCCGGTTCTCTTCCCTAGCTTTTCCATCTCTAGAATTCCCTCAGTTTGTGTTTTATTTATTGCTTCAGTTTCCATTTTCAGGTCTCGAACAATTTTATTTGCTTCCTTCCTCTATTTAATTGTATTTTCCTGCATTTCTTTAAGGGATTTGTTCATTTCCTTTAAAAGTCTCTATCATCCTTATAAGATTGGAATTATAATCACTTTCTTGTGTTTCAGTTGTGTTAGGAGATCCAGGGCTTGTTAGTATAAGATAACTATGCTCTGAAGTCTTTGCTGATGCTGCCCTCGCTGTTGTTTGTGTTATTTTGAGGGCCTTTCGCCATCTGGATGGCTTTGGTTCCTAGATATTACTGTTGTAATAGATATTGGTAGGGCTTTAACCTCAATGGTCCTGGTGTGCTAGGGTCCTGGTGTACTCTGATGGGTATCCTTGGGCTGTATGGTTCAGGAGCCACAGGTCCTATGATGGTGGGCAGAGAGGTGGTAGGAGAATGAAGGTTCAGAGGGGATAGCAGACTTCTCAGGACAGCTTGGTGTGTCCAAGAAGACTCAGTGAGCAGGGAAGATAGGTAGGGGAAGAGCAGCTTACCACTATGGTTCAGGATCCTGAAGTTTGATGAAGGCGGGAGGAGAGCTGGAGGGAGAATTGAGGTCCCCCTTAGATAGCAGGTTGCTCAGGGCAGCTTGGTTTGCCCCAGAACAGTCCTTATTGCTGAAGACATAATGCACTACATACACAAGACCCAGAGGATATGGATCTGACTCTGAGGCCTCCTTCCTGAGGAATAGCTATCATAGTAACAGAAGGTGCTCTATAAGCTTCTAGAGGAGACAAACCACGCATAGTCCCACACAGCTATAATGACTATGAACCACAATGATGGCCTGCATGGAAAGATATCCCTGAGGGTGCAACATTGGCACTATCATCTTGGTGGTAACCAATAACTCTCTGATTGAACTTCAGTCTGGGTCAATAAACATAGGTGAGTAGCTATTTAGAGGAGCAATAGCAATTTACTAGTATCTATAATACTGAAGAAATTATTTCTGTCTAGCAATCATCAACTGCCTATAGATCCTCAGGGAGAAGCCATGTCTGGTGAGCCCCTACCCTTCCCAGGAGAGAATGTTGGCAGGCTCATTCTTGTGAAGGTCTTTTCCAGGGAATCACAGTTCCTCCAGTTTCAAGAGTGTAATAGCCAAGTTATGTCTAGAACACAGAGTTCCAAATCATACTATTATTTCCTTACTTCTCTTTCATGATGTTATCTAAACCCTGTGGGGGTCATATAAATGTCTCATGTAGGACTGATCATTCAACAGGCACATATCATTAAAACTTATAGCAGTTATGAGTCTCTGTAGCAGCAAACTGACAGTAGCATTAATATACAGGTGTAAACATGAATATTTTGTTAGATGATTCATCCATTTAGCAAAACAACATTATTAACTCTCCCCACTTCAAGTGTATGACATCTCTAGTTGTAAACTTTTGAGCAGGTTTGCCGTGCCAGTTGTGAATTACCTCCTGTCAGTCAGCCACAATTAGGATCAGAAAGTATCTGGTTACTCATACAGCAGTCATTCTACAATAGGACCAGGAAGTAGAGGTTACCTGGGAAGTCAGTAATAGAGCACGCAGGATCTACAACTGAATAAGACCTTTATTGACAATTCTCTTCCATTAGCCTGTGTAGACACTTCTAGCACCGTGAAAGGTGGCCAGCAATCACTATGCTGTCAGCTCAGTTCCAGCTTGATTTCTCTGTATCCTGAAACCAAATATGGTGTTGTTTTCGGCAATAGGGTTTTATCCTCTAGTTCTGGTGAGCAACTAAAAAATGAATGCAACAGGCTGTGTTCTTTCCCTGGTCTCATGGCCCTCCCTAGGCAATGAATCATAGGGGCATAGCCTACATTTGACTCCAGAAGCTTTACTCAACAGTGTTTTGACATGTGGCAGAAGATTCATTCACTCTAGTAGGGTGACTCCAATCATTTTAAATTAGGTTTAAATGTATTTTTTATTTGTGTGTGTGTGTGTGTGTGTGTGTGTGTGTGTGTGTGTGTGTGTCTGTTCCAGGATGAGTTTATGTGCAGCATGTGTGTGCAGTTGTTCATGGGGCTAGAGGTTGTAGGGTCTCTTGGATCTGAGGTTATAAGGTGGTTCAGAACTACTTGAACTTTGTGCTGGGAACCAAACCTGTGTCTTCTGTGAGATTTATCAGCCCTCCTAAGCTACCTCTCCTGCCTCTTAATCATGTTTGGAAAGAATTGGTACATAGATATATTGCATTAAGGTTAAGAGGTCATGAAAGCAAATGTACTCAAAAATGGCTTTTAAATCAAATTCTTTAGGATATCATTATCAAAAATTTTGGTATACTGATTTTATATACCTATATACCCCAAATGCACAAAAGTTTCTCGGGAGAATGGAGATTGAAATGAAAAAAAAAAGTTCAGGAATGCCTAATCTAGAACTATAGTCTGTTTAAGAAACCACTTTAAACCGAGAACCAAAAGTATTTGTCAAGGCTACTTCTGCTACCTGACAAATGAACTCTTTTCAGGTTTCCATTCATGATCAGAATTTATGAGGCATTGTATAGCCACATGTTTACCTATACCCATGCAGGTCACACACACAAAATACCTAGTTATCTTTTATTCCATGTTTACCAGTATCCCAGCCCTAAAGATTAAGATTGAAAAGGAAGACTGCCTAGTTATACTTGCAAGAAGCTGGAAAGGATTTATTATCCAGGCTAGTTCTGCCTTTGTTTAGATGCAAACCGTTTAAGCTTTTACTCAGGGACCTTGCCAGCTCTGTTTTCTTCAGAGTGCCTTCCATACTTGTCAAGATCAGTAACATCTTTTATAATCATGGAGCACAGATTTCAGCCTTCAGAATAGAAATGGTTATTTACCTTCCGAAAATATTTCCTCTGACACCATCAGGCCAGTGCACATAGATTTCTCTCTGTGGTGCACTTTGTAAAAACAGCATTGGGTGGATCTATTCCATTTATAGCCTCTCTGCTAACCAAATTGCCTTTGATATTGATGCAGGATATGTCTTAACACTCTAAGGTTTAAAAGATATTTTTCACGTCATTTGTCACAATGACTCACCTAAATTCTACAAACAAGTCATTTCATGCAATACAACATCTTGCTTGCCACAAATTAGTGAAGAAGTAGACACAGAACAGCCAATCTGCACAGTAAAGAACTATTAAAGCCAGTCTTTCCTAACTGATCCGCAATCTCATCAATTTATTCCATTCCTCCAACCTTCATGGCTGCATTTACTTTACATATAGAATAACTTAGTAACAATTATTGATTTGCACTATCAAGTCACTTAATATGTGTGTGGTTACTGTGTGCCATCATATTGTATGTGAAGACAGAATGGTGGACAAGTCAAAAGTTAGGCCATTGTGATGCTGTTCAGGTCAGTATATGTGCCTCTTAGGCTGAAATGGGGAGCCCATGTTTCATAGTCTGGAATTCTAAATGTAAACGTGAAGAAGAAAGGAAGAGGCAATTAGGCTTACAGCAAAATCAGACCAAGCTCAACTTTATTGATCACATTCGTAAGCAACTTTGCTCTGTGATCCAAGTCTTGTGTCTAGGTCCTTGCTGGGGCTTCCTCCATGGACTGTAGTCTATTGACTATATAACCCCTTTTTCTCCCAAGTTGCCTTTCATCCTGACCTTTATTGCAACAACCAAAAGCAAGCTAATGTAGATAATGTTCTCACGTGGCTTGTGGGTGGGGATGAGTAGTTCAGTCGCAATAGAGAACAGAATCACCTTCTCTTATTCAATCCCAGTTAGAATGAAACCAAGTAAGAAAAAGGATTTGCAAAAGAAGCTCCTTCTTGCTTGTTAATTTGGGGAAGTTGGTGTTAGCAATAGGAATATCTACACTGATGGACAGTAAGAGACTGCACTCTAACTGTTCACTGCCAGGACTCCACAACCATTGTGGCTAACTAACATGACCCAATCTCACAGCTTGTGTGTTGAAACAAATGGGTTTCATTGTTGTCCTTTGAAGGTGATTTCTTCGAAAGCAAAAATGAAAACTAAAAAAAAAGTAAAACAAACAAACAAGCAAAAAAACTAGCTCTCAAATGTACCCCAGGGAGAACCTTTTTCATATTTCTCCCTCGGATAAGTAATTCAGCAGAGAATCCATTCCTTTCCAGTGATCACGGCAAGGTACCGAGGTGACATTTTCGGTTAAAGCGGCAGGGCCTCTCATCGTCTGCCAATGTTCTTGACAGCTGTTAGCTGTGCTGTAGTCGTGGCTTGCTTAAAGGGTAGAATACTTAAATGCTGCTTTTTCTGGCAGTCATATGTGAAGGAGAAGCTAAGCTCGAAGGGGCAGAGGGAAACAGCTTATTTTAGTGATTGCTGGACAGAAGTGAAGACATAGTAAAATAAAGGCCATGAGCTTCAGTGAAAATAGATGGGATTTGTCATGGTGGTGTGTATTCTTTGACTCTGAGCCTCAGGGACCCACTGCTGGGCTGTCAGGAGTACTGTCACTAGAACATGGACTCACTGGCCAAGAGTGCAAGCAATCAGCTGTTTCATGCATATTTTAAAAACAATATGGAAGAAAACCTTTCAGAGTGCAAGACAGAGTAAGGTATAATTGATAATTAAAAACTCTATGTGTTCCCAGTATACAGTGTTTTGACTCACTTTGAAATGTTATTTCAGTGAAGCCAGTAACATAACTTATTTCTTCCCAGAGTTATCTTTGATGTGTGAGCTTTCTTAACTGTTTCCCATAGAGCACACCATCACCAACATCTGTCGCTGTGTTATAGCATAGACCTGAACAACCTACTTGTCCTATGCAACAGAAGCCCTGTGATACTCTCGCCAGCATCTCTCCATTGTTACGACCCACCCTGCCCCTCCCTGAGGCTAGGAAACTCTGTTTTCTATGTGTTTGATTGTATTTTCCTTAGGTGCCATAGGTGAGCGAGACCTTGCAGTTTAAGTTTTTAACTGTTTGGTTTTTTTCAGTTAGCATCATGTTTTTCCAAGCACACCCATGTTGTTGCTCGTTGAGGGAATCCTTTCTCTCTTAAAGTTGACCGATACTGCATTTGTATATGTTTTTAAGTATTTTATACTATTCCCTTTATGCATTTGCTTGTGAAAAGTTGTTGAGGCTCAATGTTGGTTATTGTGAATATTGTGAACAGGTGAATGCAGATGCCCTTCTGGGGTCTAGACTTCACTGTCTTCAAACATTCCTCCAAAAGTGAAGTCACTGGCTTAAATGAGCTCTTGCTTTAATTTTTGAGATATTTCCTTCCTTTCCCCATAATGGATGTCCTAGTTTTTATTCCAAACAAAAGTATAGAATTCTCTTTTCTCTACAGCCTTGACAGCATTTAACTTTTGTCTTCTTTAATACTATCCTTTTTAATAGGCACAAGGTTTCTTTATGATTTTAGTTTGCATTTTTTGATGACTGGTGATAGTGAACTTTTTTCTTTCATGTACTTGCTGGGTATTTCAACGTTTTTGTTTGAGAACAGAACATTGGAGCAATTTTACAAAGTACTGGCTATTTCCTGCTGTGGAGTTCTTTGAGTTCCCCATGTATTCTGAACATAAGCTTCTCAGGTGTAGCCTCCCATTCAATGAGTTAGTTCTTCATGGCTAATTGCTTTCTTTGCTCTAAAGATGCAAAGTTTTAGTTTTGTGAAGCCTCATCTGCCTGTTTTTTCCTTTAGTTTTCTATACATAGACCACCCTTATGGTAATGAGCCACCTAGTTCTCTTTTGCTCAGTGAGTAGAAGGGCAAGGACTGTTTGCAGAAAAAGAAAGAAAAGGTGAAGGGTCAACAAGAAAGAACTTATTTAACTTGAGAAATATTTTTGAAGAGAATGGCCCTGGTATTGTGTTTCTAGAATTTGTTCTTTCCAATCTTGAGTACTAGAAATCCACCCAGCAGTCTTTTTCTGGGAATAGACCATAGGGTGGGTTGTTATCAAACCAAAGGAGAAAGCTTTTCACAATATAGAAGTAGATTGGCTTCACACATTGCTAAAAAATAATGTGGTGCTAGGTTTTCTATAGCAGAATCTGGCTGAAAGCTTGAGATTTATATATATATATATATATATATATATGTATATATTATATATATTATAATATATATCTCAAAAGCTATTGTGGACCTAAAAGTTAGATATATTTCAAACTACATTTTCAAGTTGAAAGTTCCATGATGTTGCTATTTTTTCTGAGCCAAGCATGACCACCTCTAATTCTAATCTCAAGGACTTGTACTAACAAAATGTAAACACCACTCAGTTCTTCAATTTGTTATTTCCCCAAGTATAATGCATACTGGCTGCTTGAAAGGCTTTATGCAGGATACTGTGGAAAACAAAGAAATTATATGAGGGAGATGAAAAATCCTCTAAATGGCCCTCCACATTTTATGGAAGTCCCAGATTAGAATGAGGTTGATTTGGATCAAAGGAAGTTTTTGACGGAAAAGCAAAGCAACTGTAAAGAAGCCTTAAACTCTGTGGATGTCAGTGGCAGCGTGCTGACTGAGATAACCCTTAAGTAAATTAGATCTGCTGGGGACATCTGAATTAAAGGTTTTTTTTCCCCACAGCTCCTCCAGAGGTCAAGAAGCAAAGGTAGCTTGGATGGAGATCTCATTAATAAACATAGAAGTTACCAGTCCCTGGGGGTGAGAGGTCATTCTTGAGCATGACACATTCAGGGCTCAGAGACAAGTGATGACTCTCTCTCTTCGTACTGACAGAAAATGTACTAACTTTGTTAAGCCAAGAATTACAGTGGTTTCAGCAAAATGATTACAAGACCTGACCAGCGGGACCTAGACAATGCAAGCTTATTTGAATAATGTTTTAGAAAAGAACATATGCAACTATTAAAGATTCATGATAGAACAATTGTAGTCCCAGAAGATGAAGCTACTAGGAAATAGTCATGTTTACTTCAGCTGCAAGGCTACCACTTATGTGGAATAATTAATTCCTCTATAATTATACATTCCACGCAAGGATATTGAACATTTGACCTCTTTTAAGCCCAAATGTATTAGTTATTTCGAGACTGAAGTAATTCCAAAGTGGCCGTCCATCGGTGGTGACACTTCCCCTGATCCTGTTAGCTATAAGATTTATTACATGTCAGTTATGTGTAAAAGATTGCATTTGGTACTCTATAGTATATATATTTGACTGAAGGTAGAGATCTGTCTCAGCATTTTTATGTCTAGTAAAGAAGGTACAAAGGTCTTCCCTTCCCAAATTGTGTCTGTGTGTATTTTCACATAGATAAGCGCTCACTTAAACTGGTACTTGAGAAATGGATAGCGGTCTAACAGTGAACACTTGGGAGAGAACTCTCCATGGGAAAATAATAAAACCAGTGAGGGACAAAGTCAGGTTGGAAAAAGACAACTTGTCAATATAACAATGGTGAGCAATTTAAAAGAGCCATAGGTCATCTCACTGCCATGCTTCCTAGAGAGCCTGGGTCTGTCAGAGCCCACTTTGTCTTGCACCTCTAGTGACCTGCCTATTAGTAAGAGGATATAGTTTTCTCATTGACACTGGTGAAAAAGAGACAGAAAATGCCCACGCGACCATCATATTTAAAATGTGATTTCTGTGGCACTTTCATTGGTATCTGAAAGGAGGAAGGGGGGCTATGAATATAAACAAACCATTTAGAATTCCTCCAAATATGAGGAAAGAGAGCCAGACAGCCATTTCTCCCCTCCCCTTTCCTTTGAGTCACAGTGTATACAGCCAGCTTCACCTTGGCCTTCAGTACCCAGGAGATGACAACTGTCACTGTGATACCACCAGGGGGCCACTGGTCTGTACATCTAGGGTCAGCCAGCCCCCAGCTAGCTTAGTGTTTGCAGAGGGAGCAAAGGAGCTTTCTCTGAGGCAATGTTACAGGAGTGTCTGCTGAGTCTGTGGGAAAGAATGAAATGTTTTAAAAACCAACAAATTTCAGACTTTTCTGTTCGAATCACGTGATCCCTCAGGTCTTACGACTCAGCCCACTAAATTCTTTTCTGTTATAAACTCTTTTCATATCTTGTTTGATGTCGAGAAAAGAGTGATTTTGGATCATACAAGTTCAAATATAGGTATAAATGTAGATGCTACCCTTTTTGATATCAAGGTGAACTTCTTAATTATCTAACATAATCAATCACCTCTTTATTGCTGAAAGTCTTTTAATTATAAAAATCAGAATCATCTAGAAAAATGTTAAAATACTCCCAATTCAAAGACTGCACTGGGTCATTTATACCAGGAACCAGGGCAGGGGTGGGAGGAGTGTGTGAAATGCAGGCATCGGACCTCTTAAAAGCTCTGTAGATAATTCCATTGTACAGCCTTGAAGATGAAAACTGAAACCTTGGTATCAGATAAAATATGATGTGTCTATTACATTTGTGTCATGTTCTCATTAGTACTTGACCAACACATTTCCATTTATAAATAGTTTGTATGGACCGACCTTCTTAAATTTATAGCAGGATAATTATTTTTGGGATGTATCTTTGCTAGGAACGTGATGCGTGTTGTACATAAACTGTCTGGAGAATGTGGTGTTATTTGCAAACATGCCAGGGAATGCAGCCGATTTTACAAAGGTTTAAGAAAACAGTATGCCTCGATTTTGTAAGTAGAAAAACATCCTCAAAATTAGCCTCCTATCCCAGAGAATCCCCAGACATAGGAGAAGGAAAGGCCAGAATTCATTCCCACATGTTGACATCCCCTCATTTCTAAAATCTGTGACAGCCTTGGCTATATCTGCTCTGAACAAACTGTTCAGATGTCAAGATGTGTCCATTCCTTCAATTTCCTTCCATGCCTTCATTATTCATTAAGTTGGCCAGGGGCTTGATTAGGTTCCTGGAATCATTTGTATTCCTGGGCTCAGGCAGCCCACAGTGAGCTCAGTGTCTGCAGAGAGGGCAAGGCAGCTTTCCTATTTATTATTTGTTTATCTGTTTGTTTATCTATCCACCAACCTATGTATCCATCTGTTTATTTATTTGCATATTTGTTTATTTATCTTTTATAAGTGTCCTGCACTTTTTATAAAAATACATTTTAGATATAGCTTTTGGCCAGTTCTAAGGGCTTCAGTTTTCTCAACCTGTGCGGTTCTCTACTGACCACAAAAACAATCACAAGAAAGCAAACAGCCAAGGCATGCAAATGCTCCATGATGCGGACCCAATCTTCTTTCCCCAAATCCTTCTCCTCTGTGTACAATACTGTGAAACTGATGGAGATGCTTAGCAGTCCCCACAAAATGACAGCCGTGTTGTCAGGATTGTGAATGTTGCTACTATTTCTAAAGGTGTTTAAATCCTATCTAGTATGAATTTCTCAAATGTTATCTTCTCCACAAAGCCTTGAATTCCAAAGATGGAAACACTGGTTTCCTATTATGATCTCTTGATCTGGATCAGGATTCTTAATTTTTAATTAAAAAATTTAATTTAGTTTAGTTCAGTTTTGCTATGTTTTTTAGAGTATTTTTGTAATTTCTACCACTACCTCTTTTCACCCAACTCTTCCAATCTTCTTCTTCCACTCTCACTCAGATGCATGACTGTGTCTTTTAAATTATTATTATTATTATTATTATTATTATTATTATTATTATTGTTACATATCTGTGTTTGGTGCTGACCTCTAGGAATTGGATATTCTATCAGGGATGTAATTTCTGAAAAACAGAAACAAAAGCCACCTGCCTCCCTTTCTCTCAGGAACCACTAAGAGTCTGTAGCTCGTCATCTATGGGTGGGGTCTGTTGACCTTTCCCCATCGACCCCAGTGTGTCCATGGACGTTGTCATCATGTAGACCTTGTTTAGGAATCTAATATACGTTGTTAAGATTTCATGAGTGAAACTTACCTGTCATATCAAGAAAACACAGCCTAGCAACAAAACCTGTTCCTTAGACTCTTACAGTCTTTTGACTCCCTCTTCCACCATGTTCCCAGAGCCATAGGAGCAGAAGTCATGTTGTGGATGTATCATCTAGTGTTATGAACCCCATAGTCAGTTGCTTTCTGCATTTTAAATAAGTGTGGATTTCTCTAATGATCTCCAATCTTCTGCGAAAGTAAGTTTATTTGGTGAGGGGATGAGGGCTACAGTTATCTGTGAGTATATGATAAAATATTTAGAAAACAGTTGATTAATGAAAATGACAGCAAAGATACTCGTCTGGGGTCTTGGACCACTTTAGACATGAATAGTTGACTAGGTTTAACATTACCAGGCCTGAAGTCCATTATATTGAGTGGGTCTTAATGCCACTTCAGCAGCTGTTGGTTTCCCATAAGACAAAGGTGCCACTATTGCTCCACTGTAGAAATCTTGCTTGTTCATTGCTGTGGTGCATGACCTTGATTGCTTTTCTCTCTTGTTCACTCACACAGTATCTGCCAATACCATAAAAGATATTCCTCAGGAAGAAGGAGTTCAGATCAGTTCTAGGTCAATTTCTTCAAGGCCTGTGTCCAAGGTGTGTGGTGTCTCCAGCAATAGGGCCTTACCTTCCAGTTTGGAAAGGCAACTAAAGACAATGGCAATAGTTTGGGAAGTCTCTTGGACTCCTGTGATCAATAACTGAAGGGAAATTTCCTATGTCTGACACTGTGGTTTTGTTAGATAGTCTGACTCTTGGGGAGTAGTATCACGGCAATGTTGTTTAACTTAAATAAAAATTATATAAATATATGGTTATGTAATGTATTTTTGGTAAACTTATAAAATCCCATTTTTCTATAGTTGTCTCAAATATATACAGTATTACCATGATCACTTCTATAATATTCCTCAATAATCTTCTATCTTGCTGAGTCTCTATCACTTACTTCAAAATGGTAACAATGACACATGCATAAAATTTGTGCTTGTGATGACTAAGACCACTGATGAAAACATTTCCATGCTCTCTGTCTCTTTCTCTCTCTGTCTCTCTCTCTCTGTGTGTGTGTCTCTCTCTCTCCTGGCCTTTTCTATATATTCGCTATAACTTTGTAATTTCTTTATATTCATGACCCTATAGCATATATCACAGCATATGTCTATATGCTCTCCAGGGGAAAGCTTTACACATGTAAGTGCTCAATAAATATAGAGGTTCTACATGAAAAGACACGACAGCCATGACCTATTCTACAAGATATAACCATGGCTTAGGAGAGAAGCTGTACACCATAAATCCAGTTATTGTATGGAGAATTATTTATATTTCACTATGATTCAATTATTACATTTTATACATTAGTTGGACTGATTATTGTTATTGCTGTCATTTACTCTCTGAATTACACAGAAAAGGCCAGGAGAGAGAGAGAGAGAGAGAGAGAGAGAGAGAGAGAGAGAGAGAGAGACAGAGAGACAGAGAGACAGAGAGACAGAGAGACAGAGAGACAGAGAGACAGAGAGACAGAGACAGAGACAGAGACAGACAGAGAAAGAGACAGAGGGACAGAGAAACAGACAATTTTTTAAGGACATCATTATTTTTATCAGAAATCACATCAACTAAGGTAAACTGATATAGATTACACAGCTTCTAAGTGATAGGGACTAAATTAAGTCCTAGCCAGTTTGAAAGCATACATAGTTCCAATTTACTGGGTTGGTTAGATTGTGTCTAAGTGTGATATCTACTAGACTGAAATGATGACTACATTGCAGATAACAAGTCAGTGTTAATGGCTTATCCCTCTCTTCTTTTTCCTCCTCCTCCTCTTCCTTTGCCTCCTCTTCCTCCCTTGCCTCCTCCTCCTTTCTGCAATATTTAAACTAGATGCACAAAATGGTGAGTGGTACATTGAAAAGACAGAATTTTATATTTACAAAGAACTCAAGAGAATCAAATAACCCTATTAAAAATGGGGTACAGAACTAAACAAAGAATTTTCAACTGAGGAATCTCGAACGGCTGAGAAGCACTTAAAAAATGTTAACCCTCCTTAGTCATCAGGGAAACACAAATAAAAACAACCCTGAGATTCCACCTCACACCAGTCAGAATGGCTAAGATCAAAAATTCAGAGGACAGCAGATGCTGATGAGGATGTGGAGAAAGAGGAACAGTCCTTCATTGCTGGTGGGATTGCAAGCTGGTACAACCACTCTGGAAATCATTCTAGAGGTTCCTCAGAAAATTGGACATAGTACTACCTGAGGACCCAACTATACCACTACTGAGCATATACCCAAAAGATGCTCCAATATATAACAAGGAAACATGCTCCATTATGTTCATAGCAGCCTCCTTTATAATAGCAAGATTCTGGAAACAACCAAGATATCCTTCAACAGAGGAGTGGATACAGAAAATGTTGTACATTATACAATGGACTACTACTCAGTGATTAAAAATGACTTCATGAAATTCTTAGGCAAATAGATGGAACTAGAAAATATCATCCTGAGTGAGGTAATCCAGTCACAAAAGAACATACACTCATTGATATGTGGATATTAGCCCAAAAGCTCAGAATACCCAAGATAGAATTCACAGACCATATGACGCTTAAGAAGAAGGAAGACCAAAGTGTGGATGCTTTAGTGTGGGTGCTTTAGTCCTTCTTGTAAGAGGGATCAAAATACTCACAGGAGAAAATAGGGAAACAAAATGTGGAGCAGTCTGAAGGACAGGCCATCCAGAGACTGTAACACATGGGGATCCATCATATGCAATCCCCAAACCCAGTCTCTAGTGGGGATGCCAAGAAATGCATGCTGACAGGAGCCTGATCTAGCTGCCTCCTGAGAGGCTCTGCTAGAGCCTGACAAATACAGAGGCAGATGTTCCAAGCCAGCCATTGGACTAAGAACTGGGTCCCCAATGGAGGAGTTAGAGAAAGAATTAAAGGAGCTGAAGGGGTTTGCAACCCCATAGGAAGAACAACAATATCAACCAACCTGACCCCCTAGAGCTCCCAAAGACTAAATCACCAACCAAAGAGTACACATGGAGCAACCCATGTCTCCATCCACTTATATAGCAGAGGATGGCCGTGTAGGGCATCAATGGGAGGAGAAGCTCGAAGCTCTGTAAAAGCTTGATACTCCAGTGCAGGAGAATGTCAGGGTGGGCAGGAGGGAGGGAGTCGGTGGGTTGCTGTTGGTGAAGTAAGGGGATGGGGATGTGATAGGGAGTTTCCAGAGGGAAAACTGGTAAAGGGCATAGCATTTGAAATGTAAATAAAGAAAATATCCAATAAACGAAAAGAAAAAAAGAGAAGGAATCCTAAGGTGACCAGGATTCTTGTGAATTCAGGGAGTGAAGGCCATATGTAAGCTTTGATAGTGCTCCATCTTGTTATTCTCAGAGTCAGTGGACATAGAAAGAAAGCTCCTACTAGGAGACTTGGAAGATAGTCACCATGGAGGTCAGTGTGAATTCTTCCTGTGGTCTATCTCAGAATAGTTTCTATGCTTTCCCATTTTTCCTGTTGAGTAAACCTTTCTTATGGCATATACTTGTCCTTCTAATAATTATTTTCTGTCCTATATAATCTCAGAATCTCCCCAGAACGCTGTTTTGGAGCATGTGTTTCCATCACTGCTATTAAGAGAGCAGAGGCCCTAGCACTGAGTAGGGCCATTCATCCTTCCTTATCCCTTATAGAGGTAAAACTCTTTTACTTTGAGACTTATTGATTCTAGACTTTTTAATGGGAGCTGAAGATAGAAGAGCCAGTTTTCATAAAAAAAAAGTACATCTAATGTCCAAAAGAAAGACTGTGAGCTCTAGGAGGAAAGAGATGGGACACAGTCACACTCACTCACACACACACAGACACACACACATATACACACACACAACACACAACACACAACACACACACATACACACACAACACACAACACACACACATACACACACAACACACACACAGTCACACACACACAACACACAACACACACACAGTCACACACACACAACACACAACACACACACAACACACAACACACACACACGCACACACACACACGCACACACACACACACACACACAATTCTGCCTGTGTTTGTAACTGCTTCTCCAGCTGTCTATGGCATAAAAGGAACACATAACCTCTTAATAAAATATTACCATAAATCTAAAATAAGGTGATCTGGGTTCTCTTTCTTAGAGTCAAATAATCACTTAATCATGAGAGTTAACTTTTTAAAGTCATCTTGAAATTCAGCCTTTCCAAAGCAGAGCCCACATTCCTTAACTGTTTATTAAGATTTACTGTCTACCTCCAGGATATATTTGATATTCCTTAATGTCTCTTTTTATTATAATTGGTTATTTATGGGATTTCACGATGATTTTCTATATTTATTACTTGAAATTATAATATAATTACATGATTTCCCCTTTCCTCTATCCCCTCAAATACCTCCCATGCACCCCTTGCTCTTTAAAATGTCAGACATCTTTGTCTTTAAAATTGTTACACACACACACACACACACACACACACACACACTTTTAAATATGCAGCTATAGCCTGTCCTTCTCAGTCTGTATAATATTAGCTGTATGTTTGACTAAATAGAAAGCTCATCTCCTCTGATCTTTCAGCTGCGCACTGACATCACTGGGCGCTCTTTTATGGTTGATGGATCCAATTTGTCCCTCTCTTTATCCCTTTCCTCTTCTTTCCTTTTCCTTTTTTTTTTCAACATTTATTATTTAAGGAAGTAAAGCCCAGGCAGGAGGTCACAGAATCAGCAAGAATCAGCAACGATAGAACATTCTTAGCCCAATTCACTAAATGTACTCAACCCACATCATTTAACTGCAATTTGAAATTACTCTTACTTGGAATGAATTGAGGAGAATATATTCTTGTTCCTTCCCTCAATTCTACGATTTGATGCTTTTGTTTGTCTTCTGGAAAATTTGCCAAGCATACACAATTTTCAAACTGATAAGCCAGTAGGGTAATTTTTAAAGTCCTTTGTTGTATTAGAGCTTGGGTACAATACATACTTTTATTAAAGAAGACAAATTCTGTTTCACAATAAATTAATTGTTGTAAGAGATCATTGGTTCTTGTATCAATTTAATTATAAAACAAAAATAATAATACAAATTAAATAGATGAAGTCATGTTGTTTGGAAATATTAGAAAATAGTTGACATAATAATGTGTTATTTAATTGAATCACTAAATAATTGAAGTGAGGAAGTTAGAAAGCTAGAAAAGTTTCAAAGGCTGGAGAAAAACATTATTCTATAAGCATAGTTTAAAATACATATATGCTGGGACTGGGGAGGTGGCCCAATGGTTAAAGCAGTTGTTGCTCTTGCAGAGAATCTGAGTTCCCAGCACCCACATGACAGCTCCCAGTTCCCAGTTCCAAGGGATCTCATGCCCTCTTCTGGTTGACATGAGCACTAGTGAACAGACAAAAACACTAGTAAACTTAAAACAAAAATAAACATTTTAGAAACACATGTCATGTATTTTTGTAGAAAGAGCGATGCCATATAGAGTCACAATGCTTCCTTCTAAAGTCATAGGTCATCTGTCAAAATCCCACCGCGTCGAGCTTAGGAAGTATTCTTTTGGGTTGTTGGTCAGAGGAGCCCAAGAGATTCCCGAAAAAAATATAGGTTATTACTGTATTCTTGAATTTACTATTTGTTCATAATAAGGAGAGGAACTATGCCGATTAGTTCAGAATTAAATATGGACATTCTCTCTGCAACAAGAATAAAAATGAATGTTCACAAACAAGGAGGGATATAAACAAAGGGAAAACTGAAAGATAATTTGTAACCACAAAGAATTAATCTAGACAAACTTGGTCTAGCATGATATTTGTGAAACATAAGTTTTGTTAATAAAATAGATAAATACTTCAATAATGTCTATTAATCATTGGACAGGACATATGATTTTTGTTTCCTTTTTCCTCTCTTGAGACTTCATACAATCAGTAGAAAAAAAAATAACGTTCAACACATAGCAGTAATGGGAGACAGGCTATCGCCAGTAAAGGACTTAATCTAATTTCTGGAAATTGAAACGTGAACAAGTACTGTAAATCTCTGAAGCAGAGCACAGGCAAACAACGCAAAGAATGAGTAACGGGAGAGCTTCATGCAAGGAGCAGTGCCCAGTGGCCTGGCAGATCCTAAACCAGTTACTGCATGGATATGTTAACACTGATGGACCCTGAACAGAGAAACACAAGGATCATCAGAATTTGAGACAAGATTATATATATCATGATAGCTTCTATATCATGATGTTGCTATCCAACAAATCAAATTAAATCTTCAACGCTTCCCACATCTTTTGTTTAGATCATTCTGCTGTGTGGTTGGCCATTGGGGCTGCATTCCCTAGACTTGTCATGGACTGTCACGCACCTGCTTATCACTGAGCTCTGCACCTACAGGCAAGTAGGGCAACAAACAACCAGGCCTCATAAATCTCAGTGCTGCTCAGTTTATGCTGGGCTTGTTCATGTCAGTTGAATGAGATCAGAGCTGTAAGACTTCTTACGGTGTATGCTTAGAATCATTGTTTTATCTACTTTCTTTATTCTCTAGCTTAGATAGAAAAATCTCGATTCAACAGTGCAGTGATGAACTCTATCAGTGACTGAGCAAGCTAAGGCATTGCTCATGTACAACACATGGCTATGGGAACTGGATAAATCATAACTTTATTTTTTAAGCCTAACAGTGTATTTGGGTTTACTTAATCTTGCTCCTCATCAGATCTCTACTCAGCCCCATATCAGAATATCTGGCTGGCTTGCATGCAGGGAATGTCTGGCTTGCATGCAGGGAATGTCTTGCTTGCATGCAGGTTTTGTTGCTAGGCCCCAGAATGCCCAAAGGCATTAATCAGGGCTAAATCCCTGACCTATAAACTGTGTTAGGCTCCTGGAGGGTGTTTTTAGCAGAGTAAGGGTGTGATGGCTAGCTTTCCTACACAAATCTCAAAAAGTACTCAACTAATTAGCAAGTCATGCCCACTTGCACTGATCTACAAATCATAATTTCCATAGATTATTTCAAAATATTTTTAAGTAATAAAGTAAAAACAGATATTTGAGGAAGTTTGCAACCTGAATTAGAAATATCACCATGATTAAACGGAAAAATTGCTTCAGAGGAAATAAAGATGGCTTAGGAGATTCAGATATAATACCCTTGGAAAGATCCAATAAGCTGTTAAACCTTAAAACTAAACAAAAAAATTAAAAGATGCTATGCAAAATCACACAGTATGACTGGGATCTTTAAAAATCCACAAATTCTCATCAACATGTTTGCATAGATATGCGCTGAAAAAGAATGGCACCCTCAGACGTGCCAAAGAGGACAGGGGAAGGCACGCGATGCCTCAGCTCTACACAAAGAGCTACAGGAAACCAAGAAATGCGGATGAGACTGGAACAAACATGTCACACAGAGAAGATGATGCCAACTGTGTGTCCAGTACCAAATGGTCAGCCCTGAGAACATGTACATACAAGTAACATCATATGAACTGAGCAAATTTTGTGTGTATGTGTGTGTGTGTGTGTGTGTGTGTGTGTGTGTGTGTGTGTGTGTGAAAAATAGGCATATAATGACTAGTAACAAATAATGAGGTCATGTATTTTAAAGAGCGTAAAGATAGGCTATGGGAGGGTTTGGAAGGAGGAAAGGGAAGGTAACCATGATGTGATTATATAACAAAAATGCAGAAAGAACGAGTCCAAAGAAAAAATTCAAATTCACAGCATTCAAGTGAAAAATATTAATGAGGCAATTCAGAACAATAAAAGAAAGATGAAGAAATGGAAACTCTATATGAGTAGATTGCATGTATTTAGGGATATCCCTTAAATCACATTAACAACAGATTTGAGCTGAGGATTTTGGGAAAAAGTTGAGGTTCTAAATTGGTGCTAAAATATGCCTTTTTGTTAGTTATAAAAAATCTGTGGGGAAAGTCATCTTCACACATAGCATTCTGCTGGAAACAGTGGTTACATGGGCCTCAGAGTGAAAACCTTGTTTATAGGTTCCAAGGTGTAGAACAGCCCACAGACTCAATTTTAGAATGAGTACATAGAGTTCTTAACTGTGGATCAGTGTTTGTCCGTTTTCAAACATAATAATGTTAAAGCCATTCTACTGGGGCTAGACAGGAGCAGATCTTTTTCTTCTCTGTAGTCTAAACACCCCTCTAATCAACTAATCCTCCATGCCCTGTTCTGTAAATTTAGAAGGACAGGAGATCAACTATAAAGCAAGGCATCTCAAACTTTGTGTACTTGAAAACTTTCTTAGCCTAATCAATTTTTATATGACCTTGAGTATTTTTTGTCTATAAAATAGGCATGATAGAATATTTATCAAAAATAGATCAGAAAAAATTGATTTTAAAATAATTCCTTGGAAAGATATAATGCTATCATTTGTTGAAGAACACATACATTTATGTACTAATGAAATAGATGTTCTTTTTCTATATAAAGAAATCTTGGCTAAATATTTGCTATTACAGGCATAGAGCCTTTTCAAGGGTTTTCAAAGTTGACTGATACTCTGATTTTATAATTAGTGCCAAGAAGAACACTTTACAAGACTACGTTGTATAAAATGGCAGGAGTATGTTTAGAGCTGTTTCAAAAATGATTGGAGATTTTGTCCTATTTCCAAGTAAAATTTCATTTGAGCTTTGAAAATGAAGCTCAGGATAGCAATTCAAACAACAATTTTTAAAATCAAACATTCAGCACAATATAACTAAAGACACACATACTGAGGAATAGTGGCTAAGAAAACATTAAAAAAACTCATTTTTTAAAAGTGATTAAAGCAGTATATTTTCTGAAGAGTGGAGCTGCAGTGTTTTGGAAAGCATTGATTGGCACTGCATGACCTGGAGGCATGTAGCACACATACATTTTCAGGAGTAAGGCTACATTGAGGGGCTCTGACATAACATGGCTGAGGGCTGCTAATAGTACTTGAAATGTGTTTGATTTTGAATTCATTGAATTCGCTTTTGGTGGCTGCCTTTTAAGAAGTATAATTTGCCAATTATTTTGACTTGTGCTCAGTTTAGGGCGAGGGTTGAGGAATGGAGAGATGACCCTGCTGTTAACAGCATTTAACAGTGATGCTCTTATGGAGGACATGAGTTCAGTTCCCAGCATCCATTCCAGGCAGCTCACAACCGAAGCCCTCTCCTGAACTCAATGGACACCTGCACTCATGCACACACACTACCCTATCACCTACATGAGTAATTCTTTTAATTTAAAAAGAAGTTTATATATGCAGGCTCAATTGATGGGCGACAGCAGAAAAAGGCATCAGTCCTGGAGTTCTTGGCATCCTCTCATTGATATAAAATCCACCCAGGAAGGCAAGTGAAAATGTGCTTACGGGCTGGCCCTCTAAGGCTGTCTCCTGCATACATGAGACTGTCAAGGAAATGTCTCCTCTACTCTTATAGGAAATCTGAGAGGCAGAATAGTACTGCTGTGAATTTGCCTGGGATGCTCCAGTGACAGTTGTCATCAGACTGCTCTCTGACTCTAGCTTGCCAATATTTGGTAATGTATAAAAATGGAGGGACATCACTGTATCTAATGTTGTACGCTTAGTACTCACTGCCTTAGTCCATATGAACTGCCAAAGCACAGTACTGTAATCTGCTATAATCTGAATAGTGTATAGAGGACAGAATTCTACTTCACATAGAAATTGGTCAAGGCACCAGCCAACTTAACAACTGTTATGGCCTTGTTTTCTGGTTCATAGTTAGTGCTTGTTTGCTTGGCCCTCATGTGGGTTTGGAAAAAGCAACACTCTGAGGCCTCTTTTCTACAGACCGGGAGATCAGTCATCAATTCATGAGCTAACCATCTCCCACATGCTTGGATCCTACCACCTTAGTGCTTTTCATCGTATGGATTTATAGAGTATTCAGATGCTAGCCAGGATGCAAAATGATCTATAGCCCTGGAGACCTTTCTTCCTACACCACACTAATTACTTACATAAAATGAACAGAATGAGGAACTAGAGCTCTTTTTTTTATTATTAATTTACTCTCTATATATTGCATCCTAACCACAGGTTCCCCTCCCTCCCTCTGGCCCCCACCTCCACCTCCTCCCGCCCCACCCACTCCTCCTCTGTTTCCCTTTGGAAATGGGCAGCCCTCCCAGGCCTATGATCATTTCTATGGAACAGTAATGACCAAAGACCACAGTTAATACAAAAGTAACAGCAGCCAACAAATAACTTTTCATTCTCCATGCTTAAAAATGTCAGCTTCAAACCTGCTATATTTTATTATTTGGGGTTCTAGAGTTGGTGGGGTCCAGTTTCGTTTCATGGCTGGGTAGTCATGTGAATGACGTGGGAGACATACATAGAAGCGTGTGTGAATTATGAAGCTCATTTTGCATAGAAGGCAGCTAAAAACTAGGTAGGAAGTCACATATCCGCAGGATACTGAAATTTAGGCTTACAAATGTTGAACTGGAGAACATGTCATCCTCTCTCGTGCACAACCTTTCCCCTCTGTCTGTTCTTCATCAGGAATACTTTTTTTTGTCTTTCTATGCATTTTTTATTGTTGCTTTTCACTCGTTTCCTTATCCGAAGACTCAACAAAGTTTTGATTATGTTTCTGTGATTTCCACTGCCATTTCTATAAAGAATCTATGACATCTTTGCCACACAATCATCCGAGCACTTGATGTTATATATAAACACATTTTGATGAATTTCATAGTGTTCTAGGCAAAGAATGCCTGCTTTAAAAATGTGGAGTTTTCTTTTGCAGTTTAAGGGAACTACTGCAGTTCATTATTATTTATGTCACCGCAACATTTATGGCAGCATTAGTTTGCTTCTCATCGAGGTGTCAATTGAAGGCATAAAATAAAACTTTCTAGCAAAAGTGTGGTTCATCTGTAATTAGCACCAAAAATGTATACTGTTGTTAGTAAACAAGTTTTTAAAAAAAACACTCTGTTTGGACCCCTTCAAATGTAAGGATGTGCTTAGCACCACATTAATTGTCCTTTGACTTTGAATATTCTGCATGTATCACTGAAATATCACTAGTGAATTGATGAGGGCTGAAAAGTGATCATTTCTGTGACATTATCCTGCTTATCTAGGTTACCTCAAAGTCACCAGCTTCAGTGTATCACTTAGTATAATTAGTATGAAATGCTGGGACATTTAAATCTCAGTAGAACCCTTGAAGTTTGTCTCATTTGTGCAAAGTCAGTTGGTTGGCCTGATGCCTTCTACTTGGTCATTCAGACACAAAGCTTTCTTCTTACTCCCCGTTGGTTCAATGTCTCAATGTCAGGTGTATCTCCCATCAGTATGTAACCTGGGCAATTGAAGATGTTTCCATGAGCAGGCCCGAGGGTGGAATATATTCCTTCCATCTTCGTATTTTTGTGATTCAATGGTTAATATCTCATGCTGTCACCAATGTTCAGGAGAACAGAGGGAACAAAACCATATCCAACAAGTGTCCCTGTTTTTCACAGTTTCTCTACTCTGAATCCCTAGCTATGCCTTGCCACTTTGCACTAAATAAAGACACTTAGGCTAAAGAAATATTCATTAAATTGGAGTCTAATAGCCTGGATTTAAATGTAACGATTCTGAAGACATACTTCATCAAACTACCTGTGAGGGACACCCCAGTTTGAGTTTTGAACAGCATGCAAGTGTGTCCTTTTGTTTCAGACAAACTTCGGAGCTTTCTCCTTAAAGGAGGAGGGGTGGCTGATAGATTAAGATGGCTTGGAAGCTATCAAGTTGATTTAAACGCCCTCCATTTATTTGCCATCTGCCTGTTTCTAAATGAGTAGAAGTTTGGTACAAAGAACAATAAATATTAAGATAAAATATTTATACCATAATTCTATGTAAATTACAGCTTCTACTTTGAGCAAGAATTATTACAGACTAAGAGTAAAATATTTCCTGCTTGGTAGTTAGCGTGCTGTCTCTGGCATCTGCAACTTGTGTTGCTGACCTCAGGCTCAAAATTTTCTTCATTCTTTTCAGTAGCTCAGTTTTTAAACCATCAACTTTTTATAGCAAACCCCAGGATGTCTGTGTAATCTGACAGATGTATTCAATATTTGAGTCAAATGTTGAATAAGTACAACTTTGGTTGCGTGTGATGCTTTATTAATGTGGGCAGCTAATCTTTTGAAGCTAATGGGAGTAAAATTATAATCAAAGGCCTCTTTAACTCAAAAGAGCATGCTCTAAATTATTCTTTTTTTTCTTAAACTGTTGCTTTTCTTTGACTAGGGTCCTTGAGACATTGAAAGGTTTTTTTTGCTGAGCTCAAAATAGCAGAAAGCATAGTCTTTATTTTTCTTACTTAAGAGAATGGTTTTTGACATTCAATTCTTAACACTTTGCCTGAAATAAGATTCTGTGTCTCACTTGGCTTTTGGCATGAAAGCTTAGATATGCATTTAAGAGAATTAAAACAGATGATTCATTAACACAGCAAGTACACTTTTATTTCTACTATGTGCCCCAAACAGGAACTATCAGTCAACAAAATGTCTACCCTCTACATACATAGTTATTATAAGTACCTTGAAGAAGCAGGTTAGGCACAAAGCCTAATGGAAAGTTGAAAACAATGTGGGAAAACTAAGGTGGGGGGGAAGGTCAGAGGGAGAGAGCTAAGCAGAAATGTACCTATATATAAAGCTAAGACTGCCTGATCAAATAGGGTGCAATGGAGCGTGAATGGGACTGTAAAATTCCCCTCTGGAGAAAAGTTTGAGTCTGTGTCCCCATATAAGTAAATAATTGTTGGCTGAATGGGAGGAAAGGGGTAGGCCCTGTAGACATCTCAGGAAGAACGATCCCCATGGATCTCTTATGGTAAATCAGCAGCATTAACTACAAAAGACAGGAGCTCCATTCTAGCCAGAAAGTGATGATCGTGTGGATCGAGCAGCTATGGCCATGTTTAGAGAATTTGCAGCCCAACTGATATAAATCTACAAAAAATAAAGTGAGAAGACAATGATGGTGATGCAATTCCTTGTCTAAGAAACTGTATTTCTTCTCTAAGAAACCAGAGTTGCTACTTAAGTAGGTAGAGCCTGGGGCATGGGTTGGGGGCACTTGGTATCAACTTTCTATATCTAATTTTCTATATACAATGAGACATGGCCAAAGGTTTAGTCAAATTAGGTAATCTTTGGTTTGGTTCACAATTCTCATTTCTTTCATTGATGGTTTTAATGTTAAGTATTTAGTGCAGATAAATAGAAGACAATACAACATTTTGATTTGGATGATGTAAAGGGGAAACTGAAGGATACTGAGAAAGAGCAGCCGGTGTGGGAGAAAGACAACCTGAAGTGAGAATCGTCAAGTCAGGGTATTAGCAGTCAAGGTTTCAAAAACAAAGGGTCAGTTGGGCATGGTAGCATGTGACTTTAAAACTATCATTAGGAAGGCAGAGGTAGGCAGATTTCCTTGAGTTCAAGACCAGCTTGGTCTATATATAGGGAGGTGGAAAACAGCTAGGGCTACATAGTGAAATCCAGCCCTCCAAAAAAAAAAAAAAACACGGAAGAAGAGGAAGAAAGGGAAGGAGAAGAGGGAGAGGGAGAAGAGGAGGATAGAGAGGGGAAGAGGAGGGAGGGATGAGAGAAAAGACAGACAAAGAGAGAGAGAGAGAGAGAGAGAGAGAGAGAGAGAGAGAGAGAGAGAGAGGAGTGATTCAGTCTGAGTATTACTGATGAATTGGGTAAGAATTATTGGATTTGGCATGGAGAAGGATTTGCATGACCACAGACACATTGCAGTGAGGAACTGGCCAAGGCAAAGATAGATAGAGTAGACTTAAGGATGAATGGGGGGAGGCAGGAAGGGAAGAGTGTGAACTTAGGTGCTCTTTCTGAGGAATTTTTCACTCACGTATTTATATAAAGAAATTACATTGGTAGTTATGGATCTGAAGTTGGATATAACATAGAAAGGTGGTATATAGATGTGAAGATCGAGCTCAGAATAATATGGGAGAGGGGACAGTAATTGCAGTAATGTTGTTGAGAAGGTACAAAGGGAGGATGGGGAGGCACAGGGAGAGTTTTGAAGGAATCTTGGGGAAATCATTTTCTATTTCTCCACATGATTTCAAAGGAAGGACATGATTATTAAGCACTGGGAAGTTGCTGTTGAGACTGTGGAGAGAGACAGGAAACACCATCTCCAAGTCAGAGTAGGAGTCAACTAGAAAACATGTGATACTTCTGGACAGCTCTGGGAGCTGAAAGGCTCTGACAAAAGGCTCCCAAGCATTCGGAAAGTTTAGGTTGACCTAAACACTACAATAGTATTTACAGAAAGGAGAATCCAGTGTCTTAATTTGTTATATGCATGACATTAAGTGCAAGTAATTGTTGAAATAAAACTAAAATGTTTAACTGTGTTATACTGTCTTAAAAAGAGATAAATCAAGAAGATCCAACAATTTCCTTGTATGATTAAATACTATGTTCAAAAACTTGATGAACATCGTGCTAACACCATGGGAATTTTACAATGTGACTACTTTCATGGCAAGCTGTGATGATCTTTCTTTCTCTGAGGCAGTCTCTTGCATCTCAGGCTGGCCTTGAACTTGCTCTGTAGCTAAAGACGACCATGAACTTCTGATCCTTCTGCCTCGGCTACCTGAGTGCTGTGATTGCAGGCATTCACTACCACTTCAAATTTATGTGGTACTGGGGTGGAACCTGGGGCTTTGTCCATACCAGGCAAGTACTTTATCAACCGAATCATACTACAACCCTTTAGTGGTACTATGTGACTCTCTCTCTCTCTCTCTCTCTCTCTCTCTCTCTCTCTCTCTCTCTCTCTCTTTCTCTCTCTCTCTCGATGTGTGTTTGTGTGTGTCTGTGTGTTCATTTGTAGTATTGGAGTTCATATATACAAGAAAAGCACTCTGCTGAGAAATGCCCATAATCTCCTTATATTATCATAGATAGACACTTTGGTTTATTTGAAAGGTGGCAGGGTTTATTAGTGGACACATCCAAGTACTCCTAGAAGGGCATCAGAGAAAAATTAAGTAGACATGAATGCAATGAAAAGTAGGCTGTATTTTCTACTCTTATCTATATTTAATCTAAGAGAACAGGATAAACAAAAACTTTTCTACGGTCACAGTCCACTAAACCTAGTTTGACAGGAAGGTGGTTCTGCAAGTTATAAATTCTCTCAGGGAAACACATTTCTTGCAGTTCCCTACCTTATGAGGCTTTGGAAGGGTAAATACCTAAAATAATCCTACATACTACTGATAGATGCATATCAATGTTGTTTTCTGCTTGAAAATCATGTGTTTATAGATTATTTTATATTTGCTTTTTTGTATTTTTGTATTTTTACTTTTTATTAATTATTCTATTCATTTACATCTCAAATGATATCCCACTTTCCAGTTACTCCCTCCACCAACCCCCCATCATGATATTCCACTTCTTAGTTACCTCCTCCACCAACCCCCATCTCATAAACACGCTCCCCCCATCCCCATTGCCTGCATGAAAGTGCTCCCCTACCCACTCACACTCTCCTGACCTACTGCTTCTGCATTCCCCTATCCTGGGGCATCAAGTCTTTCCAGGGCCAAGGGCATCCCCTCCCATTGCTATCAGGCAAGGCCATCCTCTGCTACATGCGTATCTGGAAGCATGGATCCCTCTAGGTAAACTCCTTGGTTGGTGGTCTAGACTCTGGGAGAACTAGGTGGTCAGGCCAGCCTATGTTGTTCTCCCAGTGGGGTTGCAATCCCCCTCCACTCCTCCAGTCCTTTTGCCAGCTCCCCCACCAGGTTCCCTGAGCTCAGTCTGATGGTTAGTTCCAAGCATCCACACCTACTTTGGTCAGTTGCTGGCTAGACTTGCTCAGGAACTGCCACACCAGGTTCCTGTCATGGCAGCAGTGTTGGGTTTGGTGTCTGCAGACATGATGGAGCCTCAGGTAGGGCAGTCCCTTGTTGGCCCTTAATTCACTTTCATTTTTTTTGTCCCTGTTCTTCCTTTGAATAGGAACATTTCTGGGTTAAAAACTTTGAGATGAGTGAGTGGCCCCATCCCTTGACCAGGGGCCATGCCTATCTACTGTGGGTGGTCTCAACAGGTTCTGTCCCCCCATCTCTGCACATTTCAGCTAAATTCATCCCCACTGGGTCCTGGAAGCCTCATGTTTCCCTGGTATCTGGGACCCTCAGGTGGCTATCCCCAGTTCCTTATCTCCCGTGCTACATATTTTTGTTCGATTTCCTGACCACCTCTCTCACATCTCCTCTAGTTCCTCATACTACCACCCTTATTTCCTTTCTCCCTCTTTTCTCTGTCCCCAGTCTCTCTCTCCCTCCACCTCCCACAATTATCCTGTTCCTTCCTCAATTCAAGACTGAAGCATCCACACCCTGGTCTTCCTTATTTCTATGCTCCATATGGTGGGGTGTATTATGTGCATTGTGAGCTTTTGGGCTAATATCCACTTATTAGTGAATACATACAATGTGTGACTGGGTTACTTCACTAAGGATGATATCTTCTAGTTCCATCCATTTGCAGAAGAATTTCACAAAGTTATTGTTTTTAATTGCTTTGTAGTAATCTATTATGTATATATACCACATTTTCTGTATCCATTCCTCTGTTGAAGGACATCTGGGTTGTTTCCAGCTTCTGGCTATTATAAATAAGGCTGCTATGAACATAGTGGAGCATGTGTCCTTGTCATATGTTGGGGCATCTTTTAGGTATATGCTCAGGAATGGTAGAGCTAGGTTCTCAGGTAGAACTATTTCCAATTTTTTTCAGGAACCGCCAGACTGATTTTCAAAAGGTTTTACCAGCTTGCAGTCTGACAAGCAGTGGTGAAGTATTATTCTTTCTCCACATCATTGCCAACATCTGCTGTCACCTGTGTTTTTGATCTTAGCCATTCTGACTGGTGGGAGGCGGAATCTTAGGGTTGTTTTGATTTGCATTTCCTTGGTGACTAAGGATGTTGAACATTTCTTTAAGTGCTTCCCAGCCATTCTAGATTCCTTGGTTGATCGCTTCTCGGCCTTTTGGCTAAGATCAAGTGTAGATTCCTTGGTTGAGAAGTCTCTGTTTAGCTCTGTACTCTATTTTTTAGTAGGGTTATTTGGTTCTCTGGAATTTCTCTTCTTGAGTTCTTTGTATATACTTGTATTAGCCCTCTATCAGATGTAGGGTTTGTAAATATCTTTTCCCAATCTGTGGGTTGCCATTTTGTCCGATTGACAGTATTCTTTGTCTTACAGAAGCTTTTCTGTTTTATGAGGTCCTATTAGTTGATTGTTGTTCTTCAAGCATGAGCCATTGGTATTCTGTTCAGTAAGTTTTCCCCTGTGCCCAAGTATTCAAGGCTCTTCCCCGCTTTCTCTTCTATTAGGTTTAGTGGATCTGGTTTTATGTGTAGGTCCTCGATCCACTTGAACTTCAGTTTCGTACAAGGAGATAAGAATGGATCGATTTGTGTTCTTCTACATGCTGACCTCCAGTTGAAAATGCTATCCTTTTTTACCTCCTTTGTCAAATATCAAGTGACAACAGGTGTTTGGGTTCATTTCTAGCTCTTCAATTCCATTCCATTAATCTACCTGCTTGTCCTTGTACCAATACCATGCAGTTTTTATCACAGTTTCTCTGTAATACAGCTTGAGATCAGGGATGGTGATTCCCCCAAATGTTCTTTTATTGTTGAGAATAGTTTTCACTATCCTAGGTTTTTTTGTTATTCCAAATGAATTTTGTAATTGCTCTTTCTAACTCTATGAATAACTGAGTTGGAACTGTGATGGGAACTGCTTTGAATCTGTAGATTGCTTTTGGTAAGATGTCCATTTTTTACTATAATAATCCTGCCAATCCATGATCATGGGAAATTTTTATCTTCTGAGGTCTTCTATTTCTTTCTTTAGGGATTTGAAATTCTTGTCAAATAGATCTTTCACTTGCTTGGTAGAATTATGCCAAGATATTTTATATTATTTGTGACTAGTGTCAAGGTGGAGGGTGTCATTTCCATAACTTCTTTTTCAACCTGTTTATCCTTTGAGTAGAGGAAGGCTACTGATTTGCTTGATTTAATTTTATATCCAGGCACTTTGCTGAAGTTGTTTATCAGCTTTAGGAGCTCTCTGCCAGAATTTTTAGGGTTGCTTATGTATATTATATCATCTGCAAAAAGTTAGTTCTTGACATCCTCCCTCCCAATTTGTATCCCTTTGATCTCTTTTTGTTATCAAATTGCTCTGGCTATAATTTCGAGTATTATATTGAATAGATAGGGAGAGAGTGGACAGTCTTGTCCCTGATTTTATTGGAATTACTTGAGTTTTTCTCCATTTAGTTTGATGTTGGCTTTTGGTTTGCTGTATATTGCTTATATTATTTTTAGTTTTTTATCTTACATTCCTGATCTCTCCAATACTTTTAATATGAATCAGTGTTGTATTTTGTCAAAGTTTTTTTCAGCATCTAATGTGATGATCATGTGGTTTTCTGTTTGAGTTTGTTCATGTACTGGATTACATTGATGGATTTCCATATATCAAACAATCCCTGCATTCATGGAATGAAGCCTATTTGATCATGGTGGATGTTCATTTTGATGTGTTCTTGAATTCAGTTTGTGAGAATTTTATTGAGTATCTTTGCATCCATATTCATAAGGGAAATTGGTCTATAGTTCTCTTATTTGATGGATCCTTTTGTGATTTAGGTATCCATGCAACTGTAGGCTTCATAGAAAAAAATTGGGTAGTGTTCATTCTATTTCAATTTTATGGAATAGTTTAAGGAATATTAGTATTAGATCTTCTTTAAAGATCTGATAGAATTCTACACTAAAACAATCTAGCCCTGGGCTTTATTTTGGTTGGGAGACATTTTTCTTTTTTAATTGTATTTTTTAATTTACATTTTAAATGTTATCCCATTTCCTGATTTCCCCTCCAGAAACCTGCGGTCCCACCACTTCTTTCTTCTATGAGGGTGCTCCCTTATCCATCTACCCACTCCCTCCCACCTCATCATCCTGACATTCCCCTACACTGTACATTGAGTCTTCACAGGACCAAGGGCCTCTCTCCCACTGATGCCTAACAAGGCCACCCTCTGCTACCTATGCAGATAGAGCCATAGGTCTGTTCCTGTATTACCTTGGAATTGTGGTTTCCTCCCTGGGAGCTCCAGGGCATCTGGTAGGTTGATATTGTGTTCTTATGAGGTTGCAAACCCCTTCAGCTACTTCAGTCCTTTCACTAACTCCTCCATTGGACACCCTGTTCTCACTTCAATGGTTGGCTGTGAGGATCCACCTCTGTATTTGAAAGGCTCTGACAAAGCCTCTCAGCAGACCGCTATATCAGGCTCCTGTCAGCATGCACTTCTTGGCATCCATAATATTGTAATGATGATTGCTTCTATTTCCTTGGGGTTTATGGGACTGTTTAGATGGTTTATCTGATCCTGTTTTAGCTTTGATTCCTGGTATCTGTCTAGAAAATTGTCAATTTCATCCAGATTTTCCAGTTTTATTGAATATAGGCTTTGGAGTGGGATCTGATTATATTTTGGATTTCCTCAGTTTCTGTTGTTATCTCTCCCTTTTTATTCCTGATTTTGTTAATTTTGATAATGTTTCTGAGCCCTCTAATTAGTCTGGCTAAGGTTTTATCTATCTTGTTGATTTTCTCAAAGAACAAAGCTCCTAGTTTTGTTTATTCTTTGTAAAGTTTCTGTTTCTACTTGGTTGATTTCAGCCCTGAGTTTGACTGTGTTCTGCTGTCTATTCCTCTTAAGTGCATTTGCTTCTTTTTGGTCTAGATCTTTTAGACGAGCTGTTAAGCTGCTAGTGTGTGATCTCAGTAATTTTTTTATGGAGGCACTCAGAACTATGAGTTTTCCTCTTAGCATTACATTCATTCTATCCTATAAGTTTGGATATGTTGTACCTTCATTTTCAATGAATTCTAAAATTCAGTTGCTTTTTTTTCCCCTCCGACCAAGTTATCATTGAGTAGATAGTTGTTCAGCTTCTACACATATGTGGGCTTTCTGTTCCTTTGCTATGGAAGACTAGCCTTAGTCCATGGTGGTCTTATAGAATACATGGGACTAATTCAACGTTCTTGTATCTGTTGACATTTGTTTTGTGACTGATTATATGGTCAGTTTTTGAGAAGGTACCATGAAGTGCTGAGACGAAGTTATATTCTTTTGTTTTAGGGTGAAATGTTCTGTAGATATCAGTTAAGTCCACTTGGTTCATAACTTCTTTTAGTTTCACTCTGTCTCTGTTTAGGTTCTGTTTCTATGATCTGTCCATTGATGAGAGTGGGGTGTTGAAATGTCCTACTATTATTGTGTGAGGTTCAATGTGTACTTTGAGCTTTAGTAACATCTCTTACAAATGTGGGTGCCCTTGTATTTGGGGCATAGATGTTCAAAATTGAGAGTTCATCTTGGTGGATTTTTTCTTTGATAAGCATTTGTGTCCTTCCCCATCTTTTTTGATAACTCTTGGTTCAAAGTCTTTTATGTTGGATATTAGAAAGGCTACTCCAGCTTGTTTCTTGGTACCATTTGCTGGGAAACCTTTTTCCCATCATTTTACTTTGAGGTAGTATCTATCTTTGACTCTGAGGTATTTTTCCTGTATGCACCAAAGTGCTAGGTCCTGTTTATGTATCCAGTCTGTTAGCCTAAGTCTTTTTATTGGAGAATTTAGTTTATGAATGTTGAGAGATTATAGGGACCAATGATTGTTGCTTCCTGTTATTTTTGTTGTTAGAGGTAGAATTAGGTTTGTGTGTTTCTCTTCTTTTGGATTTGTTGTGAAAAGATTAATTTCTTTCTTTTTCTTGGGTGTAGTTTCCTTCCTTGGGTTGGATATGCCCTTCTATTATCCTTTGTAGGTCTGACTTTGTGGAAAGATATTGTTTAAATTTAGTTTTGTATTGAAATACCTTGGTTTCTCCGTTTATTGTAATTGTGAGTTTTGCTGGATATAGTAGCCTGGGCTGGCACTTTGGTTGTCTTAAGGTCTGAGTGACATCTTCCCAGTATCTTCTGGCTTTTAGAGTCTGTTGAGAAGTCTGGTGTAATTCTGATGGGTCTGTATATATTATTTGACCCTTTTCCCTCACTGCTTTCAATATTTTTTCTTTGTTATGTGCATTTGGTGTTTTAATGTGACAAGAAGAATTTCTTTTATGGTCCCATCTATTAGGTGTTCTTTACACTTTTTGTATGTTTATGGGCACTTATTTCTCTAGGTTAGCAAAGTTTTCTTCTATAATTGTATTGAAGAGTTGAGAATCTTCACTTTCTTCTATACCTAATATTCTCAGGTTCAGTCTTTTCATTGTGTCCTGGACTTCTGGAATGTTTTCAGATAGGAGCTTTTTGCTTTTTGTATTTTCCTTGACTGTTCTGTCAATGTAGTTTTATGGTATCTTCTGCCCCTGAGATTCTCTCTTCTGTCTCTTGTATTCTGTGACTCCTGTTCTCTTTCCTAGGTTTTCCATCTCCAGAATTATCTCCCTTTGAGTTTTCTTTAATGAATCTGTTTCTATTTTTAGATCCTGGATGGTTTTGTTCAATTGCTTCATCTGTTAGATTGTGTTCTTCTGTATTTCTTAAAGGAATTTATATATTTCCTATCTAAGGGGTTCTACTTGCTTACTTGTGTTCTCCTGTATTTCTTTAAGGGAGTTATTTATGTCCTTCTTAAAGTGCTCTATTGTCTTCATGAAATGAGAGTTTAGATCTGAATCTGGTTTTATAGGAGTGTTGGGGTATCAAGGATTTGCTTTGGTGGAAGAACTGGGTTCTGATGTTGCCAAGTCAAATTGGTTTCTCTTGCTTATGTTCTTATACTTGCCTCTTACCATCTGGTTATCTCTGGTGTTATCTGGCCTCCCTGTCTCTGACTGGAGCTTGTCCTTCCTCTGAGCATGTGATCCTGTGATCCTGGATGTGTCAGAATACCTGGGGAGTCAAGCTGCAACTGGGGTGTGGGCTGTGTGTGTTCAGGTCCAGCCCATGGGCTCTGTTCTCAGCACAGATGGGAAACAGAAGGCGTGTGGATCTCAGGCTTGGGGTGGGGGTGATTATTTTTAATTTGAATGTTTAGTTATCAGTTAATTTCTGAGTCCACTCAACAAGATAGTCCCTAAACTCTGTTTTGGTTTTGTTTGTCGGTTGTTTTGTTTTGTTTGAGACAAGGTTTCTCTGTGTAGCCCTGGAATTTGCGCTGTATGCCAGGCTGGCCTCAAGTAGGAGATCCACCTACCTCTGTATCCTGAGTGCTAGATCAAAGGCCTGTGCCACAACTGCTGACAGGTCCTAAACTCTTATAGCCTCATTTTCAGGCCTGTCTCAGGTCCTCTGTGTCATATCTTTTATCTTATACTTTTTTGTAATTTTGTTTTATTATAAAATCATAAAAACTCATTTTAAGCCCCCTTTATGTATTGATACTCTCACACCTTTTTTCATATAATCAAAAACAAAATTTGTCCTAGTTACAGATTTTTATTTACATATTAATGTGTCAAATATTGACCTATCTTAAGGATCAACTCTGATTTTATTAATTTTTCTACCCATTACTATGTGTGTTTCTAAATAACACATGTATTATGCATTCTCTTAGATGTTCTGTGATATTAGCTCTTTAACTTCTCCCAAACAGCCTTATAAGGTAAGCACCTTTATTAAATAAAGAATCTGGGGCAGGAGGGTTTAAATACTTGTTCATAGTCAAGGACAGCCTTTTGTCAAACTTCCTCAATCCAGCCTGGCAGCTCAGCAGGCAGAAGCTGCTGGAGCAGTTAGAATGGGGACATTCATAGGAACCGGAGGGCGGCTCTTGACATCTAGGGTGAGAAGGGAGGATGCCTGAGAGGAGGCTACAGAAATAGTCAAGATAGTGATGAATGAGGTGACAAGTGACGATGGATGGCCTGGCATAGCACCAGTGTCTTGCAAAAATCTATAAACCAACTCCCAGGGCAATTGACTGGGGTGTTTTGTTCAGACTTCATGTAATTAATTTAGTCCTCTAAAAAATGATACAAAATTATAAAATGTAAGTCCATGGTTATGGTGAGTGATTAAACTTACACTTATAACATGTTGACATTGTAGTTTCAGAAATGGTATGGTTTAAAAAAAAACAAAACGTGAGGCTCTCAAAGGAAGGATGGAGTTTACAGAGAATGTGTTAAGGACTGGCTGACTTTGTCATTGAGTTAGTGACCTGGCATGCCCCCAGAATCTAAATATCCCACAAAGGAAATAAAGAGCTAATAGGACTTGACCTCATAGGTAGCAATGAAAATCCTAGTAAGAGCACCAGTGGAAGGGGAAGCCCTTGGTCCTGCTAAGACTGAACCCCCAGTGAACTAGATGGTTGGGGGGAGGGTGGCAATGGGGGGAGGATGGGGAGGGGAACACCCATAAAGAAGGGGAGGGGAGGGATTAGGGAGATGTTTGCCAGAAACTGGGAAAGGGAATAACACTCGAAATGTAAATAAGAAACACTCAAGTTAATTTAAAAAAAGGACAATATTTTCAAATTTTTCTCATATAATATATTGTGATCATGTTTTCCCCTTTCTCAAACACTTCTGAGATCATACACACACACACACACACACACACACACACACACACACACACACACACACATACAAAATACCAAACAGACAAAAATAATGAAAATCAAAGCAAACAAATAACAACAAAAATAAGAAAAACAATATACCAAAGGGATTGAGCAGGGAGAAGCCCAAACAAAACAAATATCCTACAAAGAAATAAGCAATGGAGTTTGTTTTCTGTTGGCCAGCTACTCCTTAGTGAGGGCCTGCCCTGGACTGTGTTTGACATGCTCAGTGACACTTCATAGAAGAAAACAGGCCTTCTCTCTGCTAGCTTTACCACTTTTGGGCATATGGTTAAGAATTTAATTTTTAAATGGCGAATGACTAGAAAAACAACTAATATTGTTGCTTTTACTGTAACCATTTCTTCTTATAGAAAAGGGTTAGTTACATTTAAATAATTTGATATCCAAACCAAAGGTAAAATGCTAAAATAGGAATATAAAATCACATCGGTACTACTAATCCTATATTAACTTGCTTATACGTATGCACTAATTAGAAGGAGAGATGGTTGTGCTATTTGGATTACACTTTTTGGTAATACTAGTTTATTTGTCTCCTATAAGTAGTCATTTTAATGCAGTGGTGGGAGTCTTTAAAGGATAGCAAACATCAGTTCATATTTGCACAGAGATATTTTTACTAGTCCACATTATTTTTGGAGCAGGTTGCAAAGGAATTAGCAAAAAATATTGCATGCTTCATATAATTCTGCAAAGGTGGCTATGCTCATTAATATGATAAATGAAAACTGGTGTTCGCTTGATTATAATATATGAGGTTGTTTTTGCATTCCAGATGTCACTTCCTGTGGGCAATGAGTTTGCAGTTTCCCAAATGGAATATGTTTCCTCATGTTCTAATTTTTCATATCATTAAGGTACTTTTTAAAAAATTTTATTTCACAGACAGTGGTGCCAACCAATATCTCCCATAAGGAAATATCTCATTAACCCAACCATTTCCCCATAAATAATCAGCCTAATTATTTCCACTTAATTTCTGCATTATTGGATACTTATAAAACTGACAATTTAAAAAAAATTTCTTCTCTGTTCTTGTACTTATCAGAGACAACACAGTTCTGAAATGACATTAGGAAAAGGTAGGTTGTTTTTCCCAAAGAATTATGTCATTCTGGTGGGGTTACATAGGAGTCAGAAGTGGCAATAGGTTGGGGAGTGTTTCTCTTATTAAAATCTAGAAGCACAGAAGTAAACATGCAATTTTACATATGGTTATACGATTTTACCATTATAGAACTCCAGATCTAGTTTTCTATAGATAAAATTTTATATGCATACAGCCCTTTGGGTTTGTCTCACTGATACATGGCTGCTACGGAAGAGAAATTGGATTATGTGTCATTTGTCAGGTTGTAACTATAATTCACTGATATTGTCCAGTAAATCTGCATTGTGGCACCAAGCCTGTGGACCATTCCAGGTAAAAGGCCCATGTTAGAAATGAGATAAATACACACAGACCAAGTACTGTAGCAAATTGCATCAGTTACAGACATGTCTCTTGTCCATAAATCTACCTTTTTTTTTTACTATAAAGTTTGCCCTCCAAGTAAATCTTCTTTAGTTAATTGAAAAAAACAGAGAAGAATACAGAGTGAGTTCACTGTTTGCCACCACTGTGTCATTGTCAGTAAACTGCTCAATAGTTTATTTCCTCCACTGAGAAGTAAATGTATCACTTTACAGGATACTAGGTATTATATGGTGATGATAGTATTATGTTGGAGCTGTTCATATTTAATCATCATATTTCTAAATCTCAAGTAATTAATGATTCTCAAGCTGAATATATCAAGATAAAAGATCTAGAAGTTTTTAATATAGGTCTGTTGATATATAACCATATATATCATATATTTGATTTAATGTCTGAGATACAATCCCAAGATGCTCAATGAAAGATAAATGCAATAATTTTGTCATAAGGCTGTAGCATGAGATGATACATGCAAACTTCTTTGTCTATTGTATACTTTCTCAAATGATTATCTTAAAAATCACTACCCCTATTATTTGTTATGTCTAATCACTTTCTTACACAATTATAATTAATTTTATGAATCATTCTGACATCATTGAGTGACTCTGCTAAGAATGGTACAGAAAGGCACATGTCAGTAACCTTACCCCAAAGGGTAAGATTGCACTGCTCCCAACCAGGATTGCAAATGAACTGGATCAACCAGAGGCTGTTTACTTTAAGGAGGATATTACAGTAGCAAGTGTACAGAAGAAAAAAGATAACTGATTCTATATACTGATAACCTTCTTCAAAACATCTTCAAATGTGCAGAAATCTAGTATTAATTAAATATCTTATTTTCAAATAATAAAGTGTCTCTTTCTAACAGTAGATTTAAAGAAACTGTTATGAGTCTATGCTAAGTATTATTTATCAACCTGTTTATCTCAATCACCTATCTATTACCTATTTGTCTATAATCTATAAATCATCTATCATCTAGCTGACTTCCATATATTTGTCTCATTATATGTTTAGTGTATGTTTTCTTATATATAAATTATATAAGAATATATACTTCTTTTTAATTTTATGTCTTTTTTCTTTTATTAGATATTTTCTTTATTTACATTTCAAAGGTTATTCCCCTTTCCCAGTTTCCCTTCTGGCAACCACCATCCTATCCCCCCTACCCCTGCTTCTTTGAGGGTGCTTCCCCACCCACCACCTACTCTGCCCCTCCCCCTTGACCAGGCATTCCCCTACACTGGGGCATCAAGCCTTCACAGGACAAAAGACTTCTCCTCTCATTGATGCCCAACAAGGCTCCCCTCTGCTACATATGTGGCTGCAGTCATGGGTTCCTCCTCTTTTGCTGGTGGTTTAGTCCCTTGGAGCTCTGGGGTATCTGGTTGGTTGGTATTGTTGTTCTTCCTATGGGGTTATAAACCCCTTCAGCTCCTTCAGTCCTTTCTCTAACTGCTTCATTGGGGATGACATTCCCAGTCCAATGGTCAGCTGCAAGTATCCACCTATGGATTTGTCAGGCTCTGGCAGAGCCTCTCAGGTGACAGCTATATCAAGTTCCTGTCAGTATTCACTTTTTGGCACTCACAATTGAATCTGAGTTTGGTGACTGTATATGGGAAGGATTCCCATGTGTGGCAGTCTCTGAATGGCTTTTTCTTCAATCTCTGCTCCCCATTTTATCTCCATATTTCCTCCTGTTAGTATTTTGTTCCCCCTTCTAAGAAGGACTGAAGCACCCACACTTTGGTCTTCCTTCTTCTTGAGTTTCATGTGGTCTATAAATTGTATTCTGAACTTTTGGACAATTATCCACATATCAGTGAGTGCAAGCCATGTGTGGGATTTTTTGTGATTGGGTTGCCTCACTCAGGATGATAATTTCTAGTTCCATCCATTTGCTTGGGAATTTCATGAAGTTATTGTTTTTAATAGCTCAGTACTCCATTGTATAAATATACCAGAGTTTTTGTATCCATTCCTCTGTTGAAGGCCATGTGGGCTCTTTCCAGCTTCTGGATATTATAAATAAGACTGCTATGAACATAGTGGAGCACGTGTCTTTGTTGTATGTTGGAGCAGCTTTTGGATATATGCTCAGGAGAAGTACAGCTGTGTCCTCAGGTAGTGCAATGTCCAATTTTCTGAGGAACCTCCAGACTGATTTCCAAGTGGTTGTACCAGCTTGCAATCCCACCAACAATGGACGAGTATTCTTTCTCCACATCCTAGCCATCTGCTGTCACCTGAGTTTTTGATCTTAGCCATTTTGACTGGTGGGAGGTACAATGTCAGGGTTGTTTAATTTGCATTTCCCTGATGACTAAGGATGTTGAATATTTCTTCAGGTGCCTTGTGGCCATTAGATATTCCTCATTTAAGAATTCTTGTATCTATTGAGGTTTGTTTTGTGTCCAAGTATATGGTTGATTTTTGAGAAGGTATCATGATGTGCTAAGAAGAAGGTATATTCTTTTGTTTTAGGATGAAATGTTCTATAGATATCTGTTAAATGTGTTTGTTTCTTAATTTCTGTTAGTTCACTGTGTCTCTGTGTCATTTCTGTTTCCATGATCTGTCCATTGCTGAGAGTGTGGTGTTAAGCCTACTGTGTGAGGTGCAATGTGTGCTTTGAGCCTTAGTAAACTTTCTTTTATGAATGTGGGTGCCCTTGAATTTGGAGCACAGATGTTCAGAATTGAGAGTTCATCTTGGTAGAGTTTTCCTTTGATGAGTATGAAGTGTCCTTCCTTATCTTTTTTTTTGATAACTTTAGGTTGAAAGTTGAATTTATTGGATATTAGAATGGCTACTTCGGCTTGTTTCTTGGGACCATTTGCTTGGAAAACTTTTTTCCCACCTTTTACTATGAGATACTGTCTGTCTTTGTCAGTGAGGTGTGTTTCCTATATGCAGCAAAATGCTGTGTCCTGTTTACATATCTAGTCAGTTAGTCTATGTCTTTTTATTAAGGAATTGAGTCCACTGATGTTAAGATATTAAGGAATAATGTTGTTTCTTGTTATTTTTGTTGTTAGAGGTGAAATTATGTTTGTGTGGCTATCTTATTTGGGTTTCTTGCTTTTTCTAGGGTGTAGTTTTCCTCCTTGTGTTGGAGTTTTCGAACTATTATCCTTTGTAGGATTGAATTTGTGTAAAGATATTATATAAATTTAGTTTTGTCACGGAATATCTTTGTTTCTCCATCTACATTAATTGAGAGTGTTAGCCTGGGCTGGTATTTGTGTTCTTTTAGTGTCTGTGTGACATCTGCCCAGGATCTTCTGGCTTTCATAGTGTTTGTGGAGAAGTCTGGTGTAATTCTAATAGGTCTGCCTTCATATGTTACTTGCCCTTTTTTCCTTACTGCTTTTAATATTCTTTCTTTCTTTGTGCATTTGGTGTTTTGATTATTATGTGACAGAAGGAGGTTTTTTTTCTGTTCTAGTCTATTGGGAGTTTTGTAGGCTTTTTATATGTTGATGGGCACCTCTTTCTTTAGGTAAGGAAAGTTTTCTTCTATAAATTTGTTGGAGATATTTATTATCCCTTTAAGTTAGGAATCTTCACTCTCATCTATACCTATTATCTTTACTTTTGGTCTTCTTGTTGTGTCCTAGATTTCCTGGATGTTTTGGGTTAGGAGCATTTTGCATTTTCTTTGACTGTTCTATCAATGTTTTCTATGGTATCTTCTGCCCCTGAGATTCCTTCTTCTATCTCTTGTGTTTTGTTGAAGATGCTTGAGTCAATGATTCCTGGTCTCTTTTCTAGGTTTTCTATCTCCAGGGTTGTCTCCCTTTGTGATTTCTTTATTATTTCTATTTCCATTTTTAGATCCTGGGTGGTTTTGTTCAATTTCTTCACCTGCTTGGTTGTGCTTACCTAGAATTCTTTAAGGGGTTTTTGTGTTTCTTCTTTAAGGGCTTCTACCTGTTTACCCGTGTTGTCCTGTATTTCTTTAAGGACTTATTTATGACCTTCCTAATGTCCTCTATCATCATTATTAAATGTGATTTTAAATCAGAATCTTGATTTTTCAGGTGTGGTGGGGTATCCAGTACTTGCTGTAGTGTGAGAACTGGGTTCTGATGATGCCTAGTAACCTTGGTTTCTGTTACTTATGTTCTTGCCCTTGCCTCTTGCCATCTGGTTATTTCTAGTGCTACCTGTCCTTGTTGTCTCTGACTGGAACCTGTTCCTCCTGTGATCCTGGATGTATCAGAACTCCTCAGAGTCCAGCTGTCTCTGGGATCCTATAATTTTGGGATCTTATGATGCTGAGATCCTGGGTGTTTCAGAGCTCCTGGGAGTCAAGCTTTCTCAGGGTGTTGCAGAAGTGGGTGGGGATCCTAAACACTGGGTTTGATCTGTGGACTGGTGTAAGCTAAAAGGAACCCATGCCTCTGGCTGGGTGGTAGTTTGTGTTTCCCTGTTTCCTGTGGGGGTCCTAGTTATGCTTGGGGTTGGGAAAGATGTTGTAGCCTCAACTATGATCTTGAATGTGTCAGAGCACCAGTGCTCTAGGTTTGTGCAATCTCCTGGGAGTTGTGCTTCCTCTGTGATCCTGTGTTTCTGAGCTTTTCAGAGGAGCTGGGAGTCAGTCAGGCTACCTTTGTGTCTTGTAGGCATGGGTACATAGCCAGCCCTTCAAGTCTGCTCCAAGTGCATGATTAAACTGTGATCCTGTCATCCTGGGCATGTTAGAGCACCTGGGAGTAGAGCTTCCTCTTAGTTTTGTAGGACTGTTGTTGAGCCAGTGCCCATGGTCTGTTCAGGACACTAGTTCAAACTGGAAGGGACCCCAGAATATATCTTTCTCTACATATAATAATTTTACCCACCTTAAATATAGATTAAGAATCTCTGAAGAAAGAAATTAAGGAAGATCTCAGAAGATGGAAAGATCTTCCATGCTTGTGGATTGGCAGGATTAATATAGAAAAGATGACCATTTTGCCAAAAGCAATCTACAGATTGAATGCAATCCCCATCAAAATTCCTACTCAATTCTTTATAGAGTTAGACAGAACAATTTGCAAATTCATTTGGAATAACAAAAAACCCAGGATAGCGAAAACTATACTCAACAATAAAAGAACTTCTGGGGGAATCACCATCTCTGACTTCAAGCAGTATTACAGAGCAGTAGTGATAAAAACTGTATGGTATTGGTACAGAGACAGACAGGTAGATCAGTGGAACAGAATTGAAGACCCAGAAAGGAACCCACACACCTATAGACACTTGATCTTTGACAAAGGAGCGAAAAGCATCCAATGGAAGAAAGATAGCATTTTCAACAAATGGTGCTAGTTCAACTAGAGATCAGCATGTAGAAGAATGCAAATCGGTCCATTCTTATCACCATGTACAAAGCTTAAGTTCAAGTGGATCAAGTACCTCCACCTCAAACCAGATACACTCAAACTAATAGAAGAAAAATTGGGGAAGAGTCTCAAACACATGGGCATGGGAGGAAATATCCTGAACAAAACACCAATGGCTTATACTCTAAGATCAAGAATCGACAAATGGGACCTCATAAAACTGCAAAGCTTTTGTAAAGCAAAAGACACTGTCATTAGGACAAAATGGCAACCAACAGACTGGGAAAAGATCTTTACCAATCCTACATCTGATAGAGGGCTAATATCCAAAATATACAAAGAAATCAAGAAGTTAAGACTCCAAAGAGCCAAATCATCCTATTAAAAAATGGGGTACAGAGCTAAACAAAACGTTCTCAGTTGAGGATTATTGAATGGCCAAAAAGCACCTAGAGAAATGTTCAACATCCTTAGTCATCAGGGAAATGCAAATCAAAACAACCCTGAGATTTCACCTCACAGCAGTCAAAATGGCTAAGATAAAAAACTCAGGTGACAGCAGATGTTGGTGAGGATGTGGAGAAAGAGGAACACTCCTCCATTGTTGGTGGGATTGCAAACTGGTACAACCCCTCTGGAAATCAGTCTGGAGGTTCCTCAGAAAATTGGACATTGAACTACTTGAGGACCCAGCTATACCTCTCTTGGGCATAAGATGCTCCAACATATAACAAGGACACATGCTCCACCATGTTCATAGCAGTCTTATTTATAATAGCCAGAAGCTGGAAAGAACCCAGATGCCCTTCAACAGAGGAATGGATACAGAAAATGTGGTACATCTACACAATGGAGTACTACTCAGCTATCAAAAACAATGACTTCATGAAATTCATAGGCAAATGGATGGAACTAGAAAATATCATCCTGAGTGAGGTAGCTCAATCACAGAAAAACACACTTGGTATGCACTCATTTATAAGTTGATATTAGCCAGAAAGCTCAAATTACCCAAGATGCAATCTACAGACCACAGGAAGCTTAAGAAGAAGAATGACCAAAATGCAGATGTTCTCACTCCTTCTTAAAAGGGGAAAAGATATTCATAGGAGGGGATATGGAAGCAAAGTTTAGACCAGTGACTCAAGCAATGGCCATTCAGAGCCTGACACACATGTGGCCCATATACTAGATAAGATAAGATGAAGCTAAAAACTAGATAAGATTGATGAAGCTAAAAAAATGCATGCAGAAAGGGACTGGATATAGATCTCTCCTGAGAGACACATCCAGAGCATGTCCAATACAGAGGTCAATGCTAGCAGCAAACCACCAAACTGAGAATAGTCCCCCTTGGAAGGAATTAGGGGAAATATTGAAAGAGTTGAAGGAGCTTGCAACCCCATAAAAACAACAACGCCAAGCAACCAGAGCTTCCAGGGATTAAAGAACTACCGAAGTCTATACATGGACTGACTCAGGGCTCCAACTGCATATTTAGCAGATAATAGCCTTGTTGGGGCACCAGTGGAAGGGAAAGCCCTTGGTCTTGCCAAGGTTGGGCCCCCCCAGTACAGTGGAATGTGGGGGAGGGCAATAAGGAGGATGTATAGGGGGAATTCCCGTATGGGGAAAGGGGAGGGGAGGGAATGGGGACTTATGGACAGGTAACCGGGAAGGGGAATAACCTTTGAAATGTAAGTAAAGAACTATATAATAAAAATTTTTAAAAAGAAAAAATATTATATTATGAATTCCCTCAGTCCATGTTACCTTCCTATATTATTTTAACGGTTGTACTTTAAAGATAAGGTAATGATAGACAGTAACCAACCGAATGAGATTTTCGCTTCCATTTAAGGCTTTTGAGAACAATGAGAGATGGGATTTTAGAATAAATCATTTATTTATCTTCAATGTAACTCAGATACCACCAGACCCATATTTGATAATTATGTTCTTTGGTTTGTCCTCCACATAATGCCTGGACCTCTAGCCTATAGCCAGCTTGTTTCCAGAGAGATGCTATTTGTGTGTTTTGTGAAATCTGGAGAGCTAAATAAATTGAGGCTATCTGTGTTTTGCATTTGGCTATTCAGAACTAGATATAGATAGATTCTCAGCCACAGGGATAAAAATTAAAACAATTACAAATTAGAGAAGTTTTTATTAAAATGATTCATATTTTCAAAGAACTATCATAGGTGTTTTCTGAGATTCATGACCCTTTTCCACACCATGATTGATAGTCAAGAAATGAAATGGCCATCATTCAGACATCAATTCATGTTTGTCATTTACAAGTAACATCCTTTAAGATCTACTGTAAACAATGATTTACTAAGTCAGTGACATGTGAGTAGTTAAGTAGGTGAGAGACCAGCAAAATTTTACCTTCACACATAACGTCTATTGACTGCCTAACATATCTCTGCGTATTGCTGAACCAGAGGACCAACAGCACTTCACATGAACTTCAGCTGGTTAGTCACAGTCTTTTTTTTTTTTTTTTGTTACACAATAGCCCCATTTGCTGGATATGGAAGCCTTTAGTGTTTTAGCTCTTTCCCCCAGCACCTAATAGAAGTCTCTCACATGGGGAAGATGTTCTTATTTGATAATGTATGTTGAAATTCTTTTACAAAATAGCTGGCTGAGAAGAAAAAATTGAAGTCTGAAGAGAGAGAGAGAGAGAGAGAGAGAGAGAGAGAGAGAGAGAGAGAGAGAACTTGATTGTCATAAAAAGGCTCTGGATATAAAGAACTGATTTTGAGATGAGTTTGTTGTATTTTGGGGGAAAAACCTTTTTGATTTCCTGGGACAACATCCATGCATGACATTGGGGAATTGACACCTAGGGAGCAAATGCAGCAGGAAAACAGTGAAATGAGGCATGGCGAGATATGTCCCTCAAGTAGGTCTCAGGTAGCCCCTAGAGATGGTGCTGCCATGAGTCCTTAACAGGAGCAGTGCACAAAGATACTGAAGGTGACAGGGAAGGCTTGCAGTTATGTATGGAAGGTGCATATGAAAAGCTATTGGGAAGAAGTGCATCCTAAGTGCATCCTTTTGGTCTTCATTGCGTCTATCTCACTCTTTTACACTGTTGGTACCACAGTATGCACTCACTGAGCTTTGCATGAAGCGTACTGATTCTTAAAGAGGGAGATGCCAAGCAGAGGAGACAATGTACATTCTTATACTTGGCAATGAATCTTATTTTAAGGAGTTCAGACACAGTGGCATTATTTAGGTAGGAATCAATAAAATTCTGAAGATCGTCACTCATTTTATTTATTATATTGTTAAAGAGGTTTATAAGTACATTGATAAGCCATCAGTATACTAAGCCATGCAAGCATGTGGACACCAGTTTTAAATGAAGTTGATCTATGTCTTAACTCTCTATATCAAGTGTTTAATTCTCACCCTGTAACCATTTGCAGATGACTTAGGCCCAACAGGAGTAGGTCTTTATGAACACACTCTTCTGAAGTATCCAATGAGTGCATAGTATGTAGTAGAAGAAACTCATTCTTCTTGTTTCTAAGTATGAGGAATCATGGAGTTGTTCAGCTCTGTGTTTTATATATATTGAATATATATATATATACACACACATATATATATATATATTTGTACATTGTAGACCATTGCTCTGTACTTAGAGTTAGAGTTCCCAGGGAATTGCAAATTATGAAGTAGACATCAATGCCTTCTTCAGAGTGTACTCATAAGAAAGGAACCTGTTTGGATCTTCTTATAAGAAGGCAGGGTAATAGCTTAAGCTCCCCTCTCAGCTGTGGGCTTGATGTATACTTTCTTTCAAGTGTATACAATTTGGACCCTCAGTGAACAGACTCGCTCATATTGAGCATGATTTTCTGATAGAAATGAAGGTAAACAAACAACTCAACCCTAAACTAAAGTGAGTCACTCTGTTTTTCATAAATATTTCATAAATTGTATTAAACCCAATCACACAGAGTTCAAAGGAGCATTGCTTACTCACTCTGTGGAGATGCTAAATGCAGAAAGAGCCATGGCTGGTATTGTTTATAAAGTCGGAAATTGAGCATTTTTGTTAGTGAATAATGAATGTTTCAGAATAGAACAATAAATTTATTAATAAGCATATGGATTATTAAGCATCCTCTTCCCTGCATATTAATCCGTGTTACTATCAAATATATAGAAATTTGTTCATTGTCCTCTTCTTTTATCACCTACAATCTATTGAGGCATCTGGCTTCGTTAATATTTAAACAGGTTCATTTGGCTATTCCTCATAAAGCATGAAAGGCTGTGATTTTAGGGACCTCTCCCAAATTAGGTTTTGGACAATAATATGATTAATTTAGATATAAAGCTGGGTCAAATATTTTATGATCAATTAAATCACACTAATATTTGAATAATGATGTAAATCTAGATTTTCACTAAAGGTAACTTTATTAGTAGAAAAATGATTTCAACAAAAGCAACTTGTCATTTTTTATATCAGATGAAAAGAAACTAATGATTTGTTAACTTAAAATTTTTATTCTATTACATAATTTTACCACAGTTTTATTTACCACAGGATTATTTTTCATTATTACATATCTTCACAGAAAACTAATAATGTTTCTATGTAAGGCATAAGTCAAATGGTAACATGAACACTTATCTTAATTAGGGTTTTATTGCTGTGAAGGGACACCATAATCAAGGAAACTCTTATAAAAGCAAATATGTAATTGGGGCTGGCTTACAGTTTCAGAGGTTCAGTCCATTATCATCATAACAGGAAGCTTGGCAGTGTTCAGGCAGGCATGATGCAAGAGGAGTCAAGAGTTCTGCATCTTGATCTGCAGGCAGTCAGGAGGAGACTGGAATTCCACACTGGGAGGAACCTGAATATAGGAGACGTCAAAGACAACCCCCACAGTGACATACTTCCTCCAAGAAGGCCACAACTCCTAATGGTCCCACTCCATATGGGCCAAACACAGGAGTCTATGGGAGTCAAAACTATTCTAAACACCACAAATCCTGTATTAAAATTCTTGTCCTAATTAGTTAAATGCAAAAACTAATGTCTAGAACATGTTCTCTAAATAGAATATTGGAGAAAAACACACATGTATAGTCATAACTAATAACTAGTAAATACTTGCATTTAGAAGTCTGTAATGCTTTAGAAATATTTTCAAATAAAAGTGTTTCTAGGTAAGATATTTAACAAACACACTATATTTTGTTTCCTGAGTTAATGACCAAATTAATTTTCTGGAGATTATTGTGTTCAGTGCTTATAATATTAATATTGTTTCTGTCATTTAAAAAAAAGCATACGCATCTTTTTCAGGTGTACCTTTTTCTTTCCAACTACAGCTTTGGAATATATTCCCCCCACTGTCCCTTATTAGCAAGGCAACCAACTGTAATGAACGTGTTTTTGAAATGTAGAATTTACATTATAATATATATCTAATACTAGATTAAGAATTTTCACTTTCTTCTATTAATATTTTATGCTTCCTTTTAATACAACAGGAATGTGATAGAAGGCTTTACTCTGGAATACTCTTGCTTTGTGGAAATTAAGTTAAGGCTCACTCTCAAATAATATTTATTAGAACCACCTTTGTTTTGTTGGGTGTAATTTCTTCCTACTTCCTCCATTTACAAATAAATCCTGAAAGTCTCCCAGTGCTCAGAGTTGTATGGAATTCAGCAGGAGATGCTTTGACTGCAGTTTGGGGTCTGACTGTAAGTTCTTTTTTTCTGATTAATGAGCATTGCCCACAAGTGTGTGCTAGTCATAAAATGTTAAAATACTGATGCAGGAATCATTTACCTCTTTTGGGAAAAGACTGAGCCTTGATGTCCTTTGTTCAGTCTTCCCATGTTGTTTTATATACCTCCAACGTAAGATGCTATCGGTTGATGAACTCAGATGTTTGAAATTTCTATTCAGTTCATGTCCATCTAGAGAACAATGAAGCGTCTGCCTTTGCTAGCTGTGTTGCATCTGAATCTTTAGTGTAAATTAGAACACCAGGACACTGTCTTGGCCTGGGGTGCTCTGTTCTTTTGTACAGTGAGTCAGAGGATACTTTATTCGGTGTTCTGGATCTAGAAGGGGGTACCTAGGGGCTATAGCTGTCATTGGCCCACTGTAAGTGGGACTCATGGTACAAGATGCTCTTGAGATTGTCCTTTAACACAAAGTTCTGCCTTTCTTGTCACAGGAAGGGGTTTGCATATGATCTCTCTCTCTCTCTCTCTCTCTCCCTTCCCTCTTTCCCTTCCTCCCTCCCCCCTCCTGTGTGTGTGTGTGTGTGTGTGTGTGTGTGTGTGTGCGCGCGCGCATATATTTCTTATTTAGTTAGTAACATTAAGACTGTTGGTTTAGCAGTCAAAGGTGGTATTAATTAGATAGGGTATTTATTTCCCTGGCAGGATTGCAGAGTGCTGGTGTTCATCTGACTGCTCACAGGGCATGCACCTTCAAGTTCTTCACGGGTTTCATTCTCTTTGCTTTTGCCCAAGAATATTGATTTTTAAAATACATTGAATGTGACCTTACATCCTCCTCCTGGGCTTAGTAGGCTTTGGAACAAGCTTCTTACTTGTCTTGTGTCTCAGCTTCCTGGGTCATTACCTTCATCCTATCTTTTAAAATAGATCTCTGTTTGTTCCACCATTGTCTCTGAATATCAGGGATTGTGGATCTCGGTAATCTATTTCTGCAGCTACTTCAGTCCTGTATCTTAAGATTCCTCTAGAAGGGCATGGAGGTGTGAAAGTGTAATCCAATATATTTATCTGAGTTCTACTTAAACAGTATGTTCAGCCCTGTTCACAGCTCATTTTCAAAAGCCCTGGTTTATGTTCAGACGTTCACTGATCTAGTTTGCTTGTAAATGAAAAACCATCTGGACACGAGAAATTGGTTAGATGATTTATAGTGTTTTGTGGTTTTAAAAATTAATTTTCGTCTCCCTGATACCTTATACATCTCAGGTTTCTGAGAGAAATGGAAATCTGTCAGAGTTCCAGTGCCTCTGGACTCAACGGAGCCCTCCCAGTTTGCTGGGACTGATTTGAGTGTGTTTTAAAGGGTTATTTACTTTCATGGTTTGGCAAGACCCGGATAGAAAGCAGCTCCAATGCTGGTGGCAGCAGAGAATACTAATAAGTGTTAGTCATCTGTAGTAAATTAAAAATATAATAATAAAGGAAAATTAAACTGCTGCATGTTTGGGTGCTTCCTCCATTACCATAAATCTACACGCTCCTGTCTTCTCTAAAAAAGAGTAGGTGTGGCAGAAAGCATTTGTGAATTTCCATTAGCATTTTTAGAGACAATTGCTCTATTAAATGACTCAGGATTTAGCTCCTGGATTCCAAAGCTCAACCTAGGTAGATCAGACATTTAATTCTAAGGCATCCTGTCTGCACAGTACAATAGTACATTAGGATGAACATATCTGTAGCCTCTACTCCAAGTTAATGATTTTCCCTGCCTCAACCTCTCCACTATCCTTGCCTTCAATACCCACTTCTTTCTTCACCTTCCTTCTTCCTGAGCAGAGCCCCAAAGTTTCACACTCACTGCGAGGGAAAGACTGTACTTACACATCTTCCCCTGGGAGATTGTTAAAAGGTGCTTGAGAATTTTAATCTAGAGCACAGTGCTTGGCTTGTGAAATGAATTAAAACATTATGCTGGACCCTGAGTTTGATACTTCAAAGCAAGCATGTCCCCATTATAGAACTGTTTATAATGCTTACTTTTGATTGTCTACCTGGGAACATTAGGAAATGAATAGGTCATTATTGAAGTCCAATTTGGGGTTTGTCTGCAAGGCTGTTTCCAGAGAGAATTAGCTGAGAACTGATACCTAACCTGATTTGGAGGTAGGACCATCTTATGGGTCCCATTAACAGATAGAATAAGTCCAAAAGCCAAAGGAAAGATGGTCCCCTTTCTCCCTTTCCTTATTTAGACAGATGTGAGCAAGCAGGCTTGTGCTGTCTACACATTAAAACTCTTCCCTATGCTATAACTTCCCCACCAGAAGAGGTGAGCCCCTCACATGCTGACCCTGAATTCGCCCTTCCTTTCCTCAGTTTCTTCTCAGGATTTTGATCACAGCAACAAGAAATATAGCCAATAGACTATTAAATTTCTAACTTTCATTGTATTAAGTTCATGTGAATGTATGTGGATGTGACTATACAACTAGATATTGAGTCAGGTCTCCTGGGGTTTGATGTTTAATCTTCTTTCTCTCCCTTTCTCTAGAGACATTGCTTTATTCTTTTTCTGTTAAGTTTCAAGACATTTCCAAGTCTTTCACTTTAGACTACCAAGATTCTACCTAGCAAAGAGTCTGTCCTTCTGTCTGGTGGCTGGACCACACAAATAGCCAGATGAGTTTGGGTCATATTATGATCAATCCCACAGTGCAACCCCTGTTTTATTACTAACACCACTGCCACCAATGATGCCAATTTTGTAGGAACATGATCATTTTGGCAATCTGAACATGTTTAGCCCGTGCCAGCCTCTAAATCAGAGAAGGCTGTTAATTCTAAATCACCTTTTTAAACAAAATACATTTTGATGTCCTCTCACAAATTGGCACGGATGCTTTAGACAAGCAGGAGGCCAGCAGGGTTTGTGTCTCTCGGGTCTTAGCTTTGGCCAGAGACTGTGCCTCATGCAACGATGTGCAGTGGTGAAATGCTTCCGAGGAGCTGATGCACGTTGAAGAGAAGTGCCAAACCAATAGTAAGATACCCTGTCAGATGCTCTCAGTGAAAGCAATAATTTAGCTGCAATCTAGTTCATAGTTCAGAGGACAGAATGTAAAGTAGAAAAAACCAGAGCGAACATTAGTCGTTGGTGGCAGGAATAGGAGCTGCCTATCTTCATCTCTTCTGTTCAAAATTCTTCAAAGCATGACAACTCACTGATGCTTTATCAGTTAGCATGGCCGAAAACTAAATTCCAGGGCGAGTATCCTAGAACAACATGGTGTTGTGACCAAATCTCTAAAAACAATTGATAAGGATATCAATATCATCTGATATTACCTAATAGTTTCAGAATAAAAGCATGTGCTCTCTCTCACTCCCTCCACCCCTCTGCCCTCCCCAATGTGTGCCTTCCTCACTGTACCTGTCTCCCATTTTCCACCAGTTTCTTTTACTATCTTACTCAACCTTTCCTCCTTCTAGTTTATGATATATACTAGATTGTTGTTATATCAATCATGAAGTGTGGTTCTGTTTTTCTGCTTCTTATCTTGTGGTTTTCAGATGCTACTGAACACCAAGTCAGATAGAATGGAGTGGAACAGAGTTCCATGGTTCACTTCTTCCCTTGTGATGTCTGGACCTCAAGACACAGGGCAGGAAAGCATGAGGTGAAATCCAGAATGGATAGGTCAGCAGTGGGTGCAGTGAATAGCAAAGGTAGGAGGTCTCCTGTGAAGATTTCAGTGTTATAGTTCTTTAATGTTACAGCTCTTTTAGATGACGTTCAATGAAACAGCTCTCTCAAACGGTGTTCAGCAAAACAGCTTGTGTGTATGCACTTTCTTAGAAGTAAACAAGGCTACATAAACCTATATAAACATTATTTCAATCAGCCATGCTTATTGAAATAGCATCAGTGAGTTGGCATGCTTTGAAGAATTTTGAAAGGGTGAAGGGATTCTCCTTAGGGTGAAGTTTCATCGACTGATGTTAAAGGTACTGGATAACTCATTTGCATGAAGAGGCATGTTTCAGGTAGTAGAACTTGTAATTTTGTCAAGGACTACTTGTCATTTCTCAGATAGAGAAAGTACAGAGGTTGGGGCTCCCCAGATAAGGTGGAGAAAAGAATACTGCTGGGAAAGGGAGTCATTTTGCATCAAGTTCAGAGGAGTTATTTGGACATGGTAGCCTTCAACCTTATATAGCAGTTACCCAACAAGGAAAAATGGCCCTTTTATTTGTATAGTATTCCATTTTCTGTAGTGTGGCTAAATACTTCTTTATTAGAGAACATGTCACTTTTCCCAACTTGTTTGGTGGGACAAAGACTGTTACAGTGAATAACTGGTATTATTTCTGTTGTGGGCAAGGTATCTTTAAGAGAGTTCCAAAATTAAGATTGCTTCTGACATTTGTATTATTGCATTATTATATTTGTATCATTGTATTATTTTAAGAGCCTTTCCTAGTGAAGTGGAAAGCATATTTACAAGTTCATAACATTATTTATTTATTTATTTATTTATTTATTTATTTATTCTGCATCTTTATTAAATTGAGTATTTCTTATTTAAATTTCAATTGTTATTCCCTTTCTCGGTCTCCAGGCCAACATTGCCCTAACCTCTACCCCTTCCCTTTTATATGGGTGTTCCCCTCCCCATCCTCCCCCCATTACTGCCCTCCCCCCAACAATTCCATTCACGGCGGGGTTCAGTCTTGGTAAGACCAAGGGCTTCCCCTTCCACTGGTGCCCTTACTAGGCTATTCATTGCTACCTATGAGGTTGGAGCCCAGGGTCAGTCCATGTATAGTCTTTGGGTAGTGGCTTAGTTCCTGAAAGCTCTGGTTGGTTGGCATTGTTCTTCATATGGGGTCCCAAGCCCCTTCAAGCTCTTCCAGCCCTTTCTCTGATTCCTTCAACGGGAATCCCATTCTTAGTTCAGTGGTTTGCTGCTGGCATTCGCCTATGTATTTGCCATATTCTTGCTGTGTTTCTTGAGAGAGATATACATCCAGTTCCTGTCAGCCTGTACTTCTTTGCTTCATCCATCTTATCTAGTTTGGTGGCTGTATATGTATGGGCCACATGTAGGGCAGGCTCTGAATGGGTGTTCCTTCAGCCTCTGTTCTAAACTTTACCTCCCTATTCCCTCCCAAAAGTATTCACTTTTTTTCATCTTTATTAACTTGGATATTTCTTATTTACATTTCCATAGTTATTCCCTTTCCCAGTTTCCGGGCCAACATCCCCCTAACACCTCCCGCTCCCCTTCTTTATGGGTATTCCCCTCCCCTCCCTCCCCCCAACAATCATGTTCACTGGGGATTCAGTCTTGGCAATACGAAGGGCTTCCCCTTCCAATGGTGCTCTTACTAGGCTATTCATTGCTATCTATGAGGTTGGAGCCCAGGGTCAGTCCATGTATAGTCTTTGGGTAGTGGCTTAGTCCCTGGAAGCTCTGGTTGGTTGGCAGTGTTGTTCATATGGGTTCTCAAGCCCCTTCAAGCTCTTTTAGTCCTTTCTAAGATTCCTTCACCAGGGTTCCCATTCTCAGTTCAGTGGTGTAATAATGAATGGCATTCGCCTATGTATTTGCTGTATTCTGGCTTTATCTCTCAGGAGAGATCTATATCTGGTTCCTGACGACCTGCACTTCTTTGCTTCATCCATCTTATCTAGTTTGGTGGCTGTATATGTATGGGCCACATGTGGGGCAGGCTCTGAATGGGTTTTCCTTCTGCCTCTGTTCTAAACTTTGCCTCCCTACTCCCTCCCAAGGGTATTCTTGTTCTCCTTTTAAAGAAGAAGTGAAGCATTCACATTTTGGTCATCCTTGAGTTTCATGTGTTGTGTGCATCTAGTGTATTTCAAGCATTTGGGCTAATATCCACTTATCAATGAATGCATACCATGTGTGTTTTTCTGTGATTGGGTTACCTCACTCAGGATGATATTTTCCAGGTCTATCCATTTGCCTATGAGTTTCATAAAGTCATTGTTTTTGATAGCCGAGTAATATTCCATTGTGTAGATGTACCACATTTTCTGTAACCATTCCTCTCTTGAAGGGCATCTGGGTTCTTTCCAGCTTTTGGCTATTATAAATAAGGCTGCTATGAACATAGTTGAGCATGTGTCTTTGTTATTTGTTGGAGCATCTTTTGGGTGTATGCCCAAGAGAGGTATAGCTGGGTCCTCAGGTAGTGCAATGTCCAATTATCTGCGGAAACTCCAGACTGATTTCCAGAGTGGTTGTACCAGTCTGCAATCCCACCAATAATGGAGGGGTGTTCCTTTCTCCACATCCTCGCCCGCTTCTACTATTGTCGGAGTTTTTGATGCTAGCCATTCTGACTGGTGTGAGGCAAAATCTCAGGGTTGTTTTGATTTGCATTTCCCTTATGACTAAAGATGTTGAACATTTCTTTAGGTGCTTCTTAGCCACTTGGCATTCCTCAACTTTGAATTCTTTGTTTAGCTCTGAACCCCATTTTTAATAGGGTTATTTGTCTCCCTGCAGTCTAACTTCGTGAGTTCTTTGTTTATTTTGGATATAAGCCCTCTATCTGTTGTAGGATTGGTAAAGATCTTTTCCCAATCTGTTGGTTGCCGTTTTGTCTTGACAACAGTGTCCTTTGACTTACAGAAGCTTTGCAGTTTTATGAGATCCCATTTGTCAATTCTTGATCTTAGAGCATAAGCCATTTGTGTTCTGTTCAGGAAATTTTCTCCAGTGCCCATGTATTCAGGCTTCTTGCCCACTTTTTCTTCTATTAGTTTGAGTGTATCTGGTTTGCTGTGTAAGTCCTTGATCCACTTGAACTTACGCTTTGTACAGGGTGATAAGCATGGATTGATCTGCATTCTTCTACATGTTGACCTCCAGTTGAACAAGCACCATTTGCTGAAAATGCTGTTGTTTTACCATTGGATGGTTTTGGCTCCTTTGTCAAAACTCAAGTGACCATAGGTGTGTAGGTTCATTTCTGGGTCTTCGATTCTATTCCACTGGTCTATCTGCCTGTCTCCATACTAACATCATACAGTTTTTATCACTATTACTCTTTAATGCTGCTTGAGTTCAGGGATAGTGATTCCCCCTGAAGTCCTTTTATTGTTGAGGATAGTTTTAGCTAGCCTGTTTTTTTTTTTTTTTTGTTATTCCAGATGAATTTGCAAATTGTTCTGTCTAACTCTATGAAGAATTGGATTGGAATTTTGATGGGGACTGCATTGAATCTGTAGATCGCTTTTGGTAAAATGGCCATTTTTACTATATTAATCCTGCCAATTCATGAGCATGGGAGATCTTTCCATCTTCTGAGATCTTCTTCAATTTCTTTCTTCAGAGGCTTGAAGTTCTTATCATACAGATCTTTCACTTGCTTGATTAAAGTCACACCAAGCTATTTTATATAATTTGGGACTATTATGAAGGGTGTCATTTCCCTAATTTCTTTCTCGGCTTGTTTCTCTATTGTGTAGAGGAAGTCTACTGATTTATTTGAGTTAATTTTATACCCAGGCACTTTGCTGAAGGTGTTTATCAGGTTTAATAGTTCTCTGGTGGAACTTTTGGGATCACTTAAATATACTATCGTATCATCTGCAAATAGTGATATTTTGACTTCTTCCTTTCCAATCTGTATCTCTTTGATCTCCTTTTGTGATTGCCCTGGCTAGGACTTCGAGAACTATATTGAATAAGTAGGGAGAGAGTGGGCAGCCTTGTCTAGTCCTTGATTTTTGTGGAATTGCTTCAAGTTTCTCTCCATTTAGTTTAATGTTAGGTACTGGTTTGCTGTTTATGGTTTTTACTATGTTCAGGTATGGGCCTTGAATTCCTGATCTTTCCAGGACTTTTATCATGAAGGGGTGTTGGATATTGTCAAATGCTTTCTCACCATCCAGTGAAATGATCATGTGGTTTTTATCTTTCAGTTTGTTTATATAGTGGATTGCATTGATGTTTTTCCATATATTAAGCCATCCCTGCAAACCTCGGATGAAGGCTACTTGATCATGATGGATAATTGTTTTCATGTGCTCTTGGATTCAGTTTGCAAGAATTTTATTGAGTACTTTTGCATCGATATTCATAAGGGAAATTGGTCTGAAGTTCTCTTTCTTTGTTGGGTCTTTGTGTGGTTTAGGTATAAGAGTAATTGTGGCTTCATAGAAGGAATTCGGGAGTGCTCCATCTGTTTCAATTTTGTGGAATAGTTTGGATAATATTGGTATGAGGTCTTCTATGAAGGTCTGATAGAATTCTGCACTAAACCCATCTGGACCTGGGCCCTTTTTGGTTGGGAGACCTTTAATGACTGCTTCTATTTCCTTAGGAGTTATGGGGTTGTTTAAATGGTTTATCTGTTCCTGTTTTAACTTCGGTAGCTGGTATCTGTCTAGGAAATTCTCCATTTCTCCAGATTTTCAAGTTTTGTTGAATAGAGGCTTTTGTAGTAGGATCTGATGATTATTTGAATTTCCTCAGGCTCTGTTGTTATTTCTCCCTTTTTATTTCTGATTTTGTTAATTTGGACCCACTGTCTGTGTCCTCTGTTCAGTCTGGTTAAGGGTTTGTCTATCTTTTTGGTTTTCTCATAGAACCAGCTTTTGGTTCTGTTGATTCTTTGTATAGTCCTTTTTGTTTCTACTTGGTTGATTTCAGCTCTGAGTTTGATTATTTCCTGCCTTCTACTCCTCCTGGGTGTATTTGCTTCTTTTTGTTCTAGAGCTTTTAGGTGTGCTGTCAAGCTGCTCATATATGCTCTCTCCTCTTTATTTCTACAGGCACTCAGAGCTATGAATTTTCCTCTTAGCACAGCTTTCATTGTGTCCCATAAGTTTGGGTATGTTGTACCTTCATTTTCATTAAATTCTAAGAAGTCTTTACTTTCTTTCTTTATTCCTTCCTTGACCAGGTTATTGAGTAGAGCATTGTTCAACTTCCAATGTAGGTGGGCGTCTTTTCCTTATTGTTACTGATGACCAGCTTTATCCTGTGGTGGTCTGATAGGATGCATGGGATTATTTCTATCTTTCTGTATCTGTTGAGGCCTGTTTTATGACCGATTATATGGTTAATTCTGGAGAAAGTACCATGAGGTCATGAGAAGAAGGTATATCCTTTTTTTTAAAGATAGAATGTTCTATAAATATCTGTTAAGTCCATTTGGTTCATGACTTCTTTTAGTCTGTCTATGTCTCTGTTTAATTTCTGTTTCCATGATCTGTCCATTGATGAGAGTGTGATGTTGAAATCTCCTACTATTATTGTGTGAGCTGCAATTTGTGATTTGAGCTTTAGTAAGGTTTCTTTAATGTATGAGGGTGCCCTTGTATTTGAAGCATACATATTTAGGATTGAGTGTTCATCTTGGTAGATTTTTCCTTCAATGAATATGAAGTGCCCTTCCTTATCTTTTTTGATGACTTTCGGTTGAAATCGATTTTATTCGATATTAAAATGGCTACTCCAGCTTGCTTCTTCAGACCATTTTCTTGGAAAGTTGTTTTCCACCCTGAGTTATTTACTCTGATGTAGTTTCTGTCTTTGTCTCTGAGGTGTGTTTCCTGTAGGCAGCCAAATGCTGGTTCCTCATTGCATATCCAGTTTGTAAATCTGTGTCTCTTTATTGGGGAATTGAGTACATTGATGTTGAGAGATATTAAGGAATAGTGATTGTTGCTTCCTGTTATCTTTGTATTTGGAGGTGACCTCTGGTCTCAGGCATGAAGTCGCTCCTTGGGGCTGGGTTTCAGCTCTCTGTGAGGGCAGCTGGGTTTCAGCTCTCTGTGAGGGCAGCTGGGTTTCAGCTCTCTGTGAGGGCAGCTGGGTTTCAGCTCTCTGTGAGGGCAGCTGGGTTTCAGCTCTCTGTGAGGGCAGCAACCAGAAGGGCCTGCCCTGCTTTCTTACAGGTCCTTGTGCACAGGGGGGCCAGATGGCATTAGGTGTTTTCCTCTAAAGTCAGAAATGTGGGCAGCGAGTAGTCTCCTCTGGCTTTCCAGGCCTGTCTGCCCCTCTGAAGGTCTAGCTCTCCCTCCCACGGGATTTTCGTGCAGGGAGCTGTTTGACTGGGTCCCTTCAGATCCAGGTGCAGTCTGGACTGCAGGGCTCTTTCAGCTTGAGTGTTCCTGTCTTCCTGTTCCCAGAGGCCCTGTACAGTTTCCTCTTGGGCCAGGGATGTGGGCAAGGGTGGGCAGTACCGGTGGTCTCTCCTGCCCTGCAGTCTCAGGAGTGCCCACCTGTCTGGGTGATGAGCTCTCTTTCCCACAGTGTTTGGGAGCAGGGAGCTGTGGGCTGGGATCAGCGAGGTTCAGGCTCCAGCTAGCAACCGGAAGTTTCCGGTTCCAGAGGAATTTTGCCTTTGTGTGTCCTCAGTCCACCAGCAGGTCACTTGGAGCAGAAAAGTTGATCTTACCTCTGGTCTCGGGCCTGAAGTCACTCCTCTGGGCTGGGTTTCAGCTCTCCATGAGGGCAGCAACCAGAAGTGTTCATAACGTTCTAAAGTTGTATCATTGTGCTGTTGCGGGAGTTTACCATCCAGATCTCCTGTAGTAACAGTCATTTGGAAGTCTTCTATAGATGTGTTCCTTGGGAAATCTTGAATAGGAGGCTCTTCCACTGGCATATATTGTAGTCAATTGTCTGTATACATTCTATTGTATACAAACATTTTTCTAGTAAGCCATTTTAATATTAATTTTGCTCTTTATTAAGTGTGTTGATAGTTTTGTTCATGTATATGTATGCATGCGTACTGTACTTTCTTTTTACTGGCACCTCAGCCTCTTCCATTTTCTTTTCACTGCTATTATCCCCCAACTCTACTGGTCCCTTTCTTACGTTCATACCTTCTTGTTTTGTTTTGTGACCTGCCAACATGAACCACTGCTGCCTGTATGACCATGGGTTTGGGACTATTCACTGGAGCATGGTGTTTTCATCACATAACTTACTAAAGGAAATGTCTGCTTTTCCTGACATATCGTTCAGCACAGAAGGGCAGCTCCAAGTGGACCCCTCCATAGTCTAGGACTGGTTGCTGAAAACTCCAGCTTCCTTCATGCACATTGTAGGCAGCTGCTGCTATGATCATAACTGCATTAGCCATGTACTACATAGAAGATGCTGGTCCATAGTTCTTATCTTATGGCTCCTACTTCTTTTAGCCCCTTTGTGGCCTTGTTCCCTGAGACTTACAGACTGAGTAATAAGCTTCCTGGTTAGGGCCCAGCTCCAAACTTTCACTTATTCTCAGAACACTGAGGATCTATGTATCCACCATTGTTTACTGAGAACAGACATTTTACTGAGAAAGACTTAGAGTAGCTTTTATCTATGAGTATAAAGAGAAATACATGCTAGAGGGCAACAAGATGCTGTGTCAATTTTGCTAAACAATAGCACTAATTTTTCCCTAGGCCTTAATACCTCCTTAGCGATGGCTTTTTAATTTCTTTACAGTCCAAGAAATGGATTTTCTTTGTAGACCAGGCTTTAAAATGTAGCATAGAGCAGTTGGCTGCTCCAAAATAGTCATGCCACTATTACACTAGAGAGCACATTCTGCCAGGTAGGTTAGTATTGGGTTTCATAGGGTTCTCAACTGAATGTGTGCTGGGGAAGAATATGGGTGCCTTCACACACTCATGCAGAGACTGGAGGATAGGAGAGAGGGGGAAAGGGGAAGAAAAGGAGAAAGTGAGGCCTGCATTGCACATTGAGGCCTAAAGAAATCTAGCAAGAATGGAATAACTTTCCAGTTGAGTTCCAGTTTGATTACTCTGTATCCTGTACCCAAGGTTTGTGTTATTTTCATCCAGGAGTCATATCTACTAGTTCTGATGACCAGTATTGAGGACTGTCATAAGCCTACATTTTGGGGGAAAGCCTCTGGAGCCTCCTTAACCAATATATCATAATAAACTGGCCAAACTCTGGCTCTACGGTTTTTGCATAACAAGCCCCCAGCTTTTAGGTTCAGCACTATTTAGTTTTATAAGCTATTACCCTTCCAACTCTAGTAATTTTAGTTAGCTTACAAGGTAATAGGTGTCCATGAGCCTTTGAAATGTGCCCCTCATTCATGCAAACCGTCCTCTGTATTCTCTCACTTCCACTACACCCCTCTCCCCATCCTGTTTACCCTCTGGGTTTTCATAATGCCAACCTTCTTCTGTCCCTTCTCCATTAGAACCAACGACATTTTTTTCTAGTGCTAAATTCACAAATCTAAAGACTAGATTCTAGAATCCAGATATGAAAGAGAGCATGCATTTGGTCTTCTGAGCCTGGGATACTTCAGCAAGTATAATTTCCCCATTTCTACCCATTTACTTGCGAATTTCATGATTTCATTTTTCTTTACTAACATTCCATTGTATATTTGTACCCATTTTCCTTATCCATTCATTCATTAATGTACATTTATGCTGAATTAATTTCATAGCTGTTGTGACTAAAACAGCAATAAATATGGTTTCAGCAACTGAATTTTTTTATATTTTGTGTTTTATTACTGTGTGTAAGTAGAATTTCTCCTATAAAAACAATTGATAACAAAATATTTAGTAAATGGTATTTCTTTTTCTTTTTGCTAATTTCTTGGTCAGCAGGTTTCTTTATCTCTTTTAGTACTTCATATATTTATTTTATATCTCTTTGTTAAAATGTAATCACTTACTGCCCCTCTTTGTCCTCCTTCCTCTAGCCTTTCCTGAGTCCCCTCCCTCTAATTCCTTTCATGTCCCTTCTCAGTGTCAAACTGACAGCCATTTTCATATGCATACGTGTGTGTGTGTGTGTGTGTATACAAATATATGAATATAACCTACTGAGTTCTATTTTATGATTTGTATTAATATGGCTTCAGAGATGACTACTTTGAATTGGATAGGGGATTCATAACTGAGAGTGGCTAATTACCAGACGTCATCAGTTGCTTCCCCAGGTTACCCCACCCCATCCACATCTATACTAGAAGATCTCATAATATTGTCATTTTTCAGGTCTGAGTTATATATTTTTATAAGAGATTGGTTCATACCAATATCCTAGTATTCTGCTTCTTACAAAAATTTTCTGCTCCCTTTTCTGCAATGTTCTCTGAGTAATGGATGTAGGGGCTGGATATAGATGTATTCATAGGGTTTATCCCCACAATCCATTGATCTATGCACTTTGTACAGGTGTGGTTTTCTGTGATGGTCTTCATTTGCTATAAATTGAAGCTTCTCTGATGAGAGGTGATAGGTACATTTATCTGTGAGTATTAGGCTAAAATTTAGAATGTAGTTAGGAATTATACTGGTCTGGCCACGTGGTGGTAACAGATTTGTGTTTCAAGATCACACAAATCCCAGATTGTTAGCCTTTTCTCCAGTTAAATAATCTCTAAGTTCAATTAGATATCTGTTTCTACTAACATGTAAGTAACATGCTTTATTCCTTTATGGATACCTTGTCATGCTGGTCCCTGTTGTGTTTTTAAGTGTCACTCTTGGCTGGATTATTAACTGTTTTTCTCTCTTATCAACTTGCCTAGCTCCTTCAGGTACCATGGAAGCTAGATCAGAGGAAGGAGGCTTTCAGTTAAATCTCACTTGAATACTCTGAGCCCCATGACCTAAGCATGTGGTGTCCATAGCAACAAGGGCTTACCCTCAATCCCTGAAAGACAGAGGCATCAGCAGTATATGATATTATTTTGGAAATCACCTGGGTCACCCTGATCAAATGTTCAAGAGTGGATTCTCCATGTGTGCTTGTTATTGTTTTGTTTGTTTGTCTATGCTTCTTGTAGGGAAACACTGCCAGCCCAAGCGACATAACCTCTCTCAAGTGTGTGCATGCATGTGCATGTGCACACATGCATGGACACAAACACACTCACCATACACCGTACAAAAAAACAATAGGGGTCATTAAGTTCTTATCTCTCCTCTCCTATGCTTTCCACAATACACAGGAGGCAGGCAGGCAATGACAGCTCTTTCTATGCTCTTCCTTCCATATTTGTTTGCCTTATTTCCACATTTAAGGCATGTTGCATTTATATTCTATCATCACACATTTATTCCTCTTTGCCTTACAATTAACTGTAGCCATTGGTTATAATTTACTACTACCAAGGTTTCAATCATACTAAGCTAAGATTCAAAAGAAAAGCAGTGTGAATATTTGCACACTGACACACTCTCTCTCTATCCAGATTCTTATGCTTAAAAATATCTTGAATCACATTTTGTGTCTTGAACAATTTTTGGATATTGTTCTATAATGTTCTTGCATTGCGATTCTTTAATACAAATATGCTTTAGTGTGTTTTACTTTGCTTAATAACTAGAGGGTAGTTTTTCCCCCACATAGCCAAAGTATTCTTTCTAAACTTTTAGCAGGCACTTAGAATGTTGTCCATTCTAAAAGTTTTTTTCTAAGTATGTGATATACCATTTCTTTTTGTAAACTTGTTTTATCCCTTTGTTTAATTGAAAACATATTTTGCCACACTATATTCTAATCAGTTATGATACACCATTTCATTATTTTTCTGTTATAATGATTTTAATTTTGAATGTTTCCCCCTACTTTATTTATTCCCTCTCTACTATTATTTGAAGGTCTTCACTCTGATTTCTTGTTCTTTTGATTTGTCTGCATTTCTTTTCTGTGTGTAATATGGCTTCCACTGGGCCTGTCTTATGTGACAGTCCATACTGACATGTGAAACCAGGATGACTTTTTCTTTTCTTCTCCATTTCCTCCCATAGTTCTGTTGGTTTCATTTCATTCACATCTATTATTTGGGTTCCACTTCATCACCTTTGACACACTATTCGCTATTCTGTATTTTCACTACTTATTTCCTTTAGGGCTGCAATTGCTTCAATAATTTTTCAAAAAATTTGTCTCCAATTGAAGTGCTATTTTCCCTCTTTGATTCTAAAATATTATTTTCAGCTTTGTTTCTTCTCTCTGCAGTGACATTTGCCCTCTCTTTCCCTCCCTCCTCTTATTGGTGTCTTCCACCGAGGTCATAATTTTGGTTTTAGAATAAGACATACTAGAGTGGGCTGGTAGTAAGTTTGAGAAGGGCAGAGCAAGAAGGCACACAATTATCAGTAACGTTTCTGATTGCTGATTTGTGAAACTTTGTGCCTCCGGATGTACTTTGGCCCTCAGCACCTAGATTTTTACCAGTGATTCATTTGATTCTTTTCTACACTGTGAGTGCTCAAAACCCACACCCAGTCACTGTGTGGTACTGTTTGGTGATCTGCAATCTTTCAACTATACCCATGTTTAGAAATAATTTGTTCTTAGGTTTAATTTTTTTTAGTTTTTTTATTACATATTAATAGTATAACATAAATATTATACATATATAGAATGCATTTTTAATACCAATATGGCTTCACATTTAAGGCATGACTTCCTCTTTCTTTATGTGTAGAATATTATATATGTATATTATATTCCATACTGAGAAAGTAAAACAATCACGTGATATCAGGCCTTCTGAGTTTGACTTATTTTGCTTACTACAATTATCCATGTATTTTTCTGAAATGAAATGTTTCGTTCTTCTTTATGGCAGAGTAAAAGTCTATCGTGTGTATAACACATGTATTTCACATCCATCCATTGGTAGGTACTGAGGCTCATGCCATAATGTGGATATTGTGAATAGTGCCCCTCGTAAGCATGGCGTGCACACCAATCCAGACTCCAAGGCATATTCCCGGGAGTAGTACTGTTGAATCGTTGGTGAAAGATGGATAGAATGTGAAGAGAAATGAGAAACTCTATCTGAATGCATATGATTGCGTTTAGTTTTAAAGAGAATTAAAACTCGAAAAGGTTTTTCTCAATGATATGAAATGAAGTGCACTAGACAAAAATCAACTGTATTTGCAAAAATTTACCTCAAACCATTTAATTTTATAGTGTGATGAATCCCAGGGCATTTGGTCTGAACCAAAGTGCATTCTTTTTTTATGTGCCTGGCTCAAATAAGGACAGCCAGGGATTTTTACAATGTGGGTGCATGGCACTCAGCCACTTTTAAACTTACTGGGTGATGTCGAGCCCTGTTACGTGACTCCATCAGAAGGTTGGAAAAAACACTTTAGGCATCAGTAGCATTGGGCCATATTGGAATCTTAAAAAGCGCGACTTATTTTAAAGAGAACATTCATTTTTGTAATTTTTTTCATCAAGAATATTTCTGGTAAGCAGAAGACTTATTTTTTTAGAAAAAAAATCAACTGATTCAGTTGGTAAAGGTTTTGATACTGCCCAACATCATGCTGTGGTAGCATTGAGAAAACAAAAGTATTTGCGGACTCTCTGTTTTTAGGGGCTTGCACATCTCTCTGCAATGGACACATATAGGATACATTGTAATTCTATCGGCTCAACTGCTGCAGTTCTGTCTAGGCAGGGGCTTGAGTTTTTATCGAGCAACAACTTAGACACATGACTAATAATGATGCTGCAACTGTGTGTACTGAAAAACATGTGAAATGGTTGAATATGGACTGTGTATATATGTATGTACAGATTTCTGTGAGATGCTGCCATTGCCACTCAACATGGAAAGTGTCCTAGTGGGTTTGAATCCTAGTGGCCATTTCTATGATACTGTATCCATTGTACAACGGGAAGCAGAAGTAAAGACTGTTTAGTGATTAATTGTTAAATTTTATTGTTGTGGTCAGAGATAATTTCAGAATAAAATGTTAATGTCCTACCTTTAAAAAAAGAATAAAATAGCAAGTTTTTCACTTGTGTAATTTCATTCCTCAATCTCATTTGTCAGAGTATGCAGTGACCTATAGAACCCTTAATACTATGATGGCATTCACACATTAGTCGTATTACCTTCTCATAATAGTAAACTTCACCAAAGTTCAAAGAACTTTGATAGTGATATGTCACCTGATTGTGACATAATGTTACAACTAACGTTTGCTTTCTACTAACTTGAGGAACATGGGAGCCCCAGGTAAGACAAACACATCAAGCCTGATTCTTTGCCCCCAGCTCAGCTTTTATTCATTAGTAAGCCCTGATTTGCTTCCTGTGTTCCCTTATGATTGCATGGTGTAGCTTGTGGGTTAAGAGTTTTACCAAGAGTTTTCTCAAGACGAGAAGCAATTATAAGTGAACCTCTAAGCACTGTGCCACTGGAAAGTTATAACAAAATATATAATGGCTTAGAAACCATAAAGTTAAACACTCTATAGGTCAGAGATCTATTGTTCATCCAGGGACTTTCCAACTGTCTTAGCCACCAATATTCAGGGGCTTTACAATGGCCATCATATTTATCATTTCATTAAAACTGAATGTCATTCAGTCAGTGCTTTGTAAAAGTAGACTATCTTCTAGATAGTGATATTTGCCAACACTATAGAGGCCATCAGATAAATGCATGTTATGATAAGGAACACAATTTACAGGTATCTTCTTTCTTCTTGTAAGTCTTATTCACCAGTAATATATAGAAAACCCTGCATCACAGACCAATGATCTTTATAACATTTAGAACTCTTTCCTCTTTTGGAAAGAAATAGACATCTCCTTTAGAGATCTCATCTGTGGAGAAGCAGGTGTAATGATGATCTCTTAAAAGGTCCATGATATGATTCCTTTTTTTCTATTCTTGATTCAGGCCAAATGTTTTCTGAGGTGGTAGACTCTTTCTTGTGAATTTTGACCAGTGGAGGTGAAGAGGAATGGAAAGGGGTCACACACAAACACAGAATACAATGTGTCACAGAGCAGGTGTGTTAGTTTACTAGCAAGGCCAAAACAAGGTTGTAACTGGGTGACTTAAATGCAGAGGTGTGTTCTGAAGGCTACACTTCTGTAAGCAAGGTGCTCACATTAATGGTTCTGTCTGATAGCTGCTGGGGAGAGAGCTGCTACAGGCTTCTCTCCTTGCCTTATAGCATGATGCTTTTTGTGTTCCTTCACATCTACCTCTATCTTAAGTCAAATGAGATGAGAGCCCAACCTTACTGCTTCACTTTCATTTGATTACCTTTGCAAAGGCCATTTCTCCAAATAAGGTCCTATTCTAATAGACCATGGATTCTAACTCCAACTCTTGAATTTGGAAAGGACACACTTCAGTCTATCTTAGTAACCATTTGTATGTAAGCATTAGTCATGCTGAAAGCCTTTGCAATGTTAAACAATGCTATTATAATGTGTGCTATTTAAGATAGTCTAAAACATTCTCTGTATTTTTATCAACATTTAAGTTACTTTCAGATTGCATTTAATATTTAACAAAGTAGTGGCTGAATGCCTGCCTTTTGTCCCTCACTCTTCAATGCTGACAGGTTATTTCACAGCAGTTCAGTATGTGTATATATATATACATGGTGTGACTTGTAGTGGGTGAGAACTGTTACATAGTATGGGCAGTGCAAAGATTTAAACATACATTCCCATTGGCCTCAAGATTAATTTTCTATGTATGGTTAGTGGTATTTTATTTTTAAATGGTCATTTTCTGCATATTTTTCAATAAAAGTACTTTTTACCATAAAACTTAGGAGGGAATATGGGAATAAATTTTTAAATTATGCCAAATTTTACTATTTGGTTGAAATCTTTACAAAAGCCACATGGAAATGTTGTGATAACTCAACTTACATTTGCTCAGCTATAGAATGACACAGATAACTTTGCACATGACAGATTCTTCACCCAACCACTTTTTAGATCATCTGTCTGACTACAAATCATCTTTTATGGAACTCTTGTTTAATTATCCCTTCATTCTTCTGGATGGAATGTTATATAAGCCTATGGTGTTCAGTTTCCCTAGTAGAGTTCTAAAAGAGGAATAATCCAAGGTAGAGTATAAAACAGGCAATATCTTCATTCAATTATGTAGTTAATTTCTCATACTGAGACTTTTACTCAGACATGAGTGAGTAGGTTGTCCATTTCCTCACAGAAATCTATATATAAATACACACACACAATTTTTGAAGTTATGAATCTTAATGAAAATTGGCTAAGTCAGGGGAAATCAGACCTGGCTTCTCTATCTTGTTTAGCTCTGCTTTGGTCACTTCCCTAAAGATAAAGTGAAGAGCCCAGAAGAAGGTTTTGTCCCCTACAACCACACCTAAGAGGTACGGAATTGCTGAGTCCTTTCAAAGAACAGTCGGAGGACCTACATCACATTGCATAATTCAAGCTCAGAAAGAAAGCCAGGCTCCATGAGGAATACCCCATTTGGTTAGCCAGCTGAATCTTTAAGACAGCTTCCACACTGGACTCCTCATCTTTCTTTCCTTATAGTTTTTAATGTTTTTCTTCTTGAGATTTTCTGTGGCACATAAAACTTGTGCTAACTGAGTATAGGCACTCCTAAAGCTGAGAAAAGAAAGGATGAATTAATTGGACATCCAAGTTCAAGGGTAACTGGGCAGTGTAACAAGACCCCATATTCTTATTCATGAAGTACACTGTGATAGTGTTCAAATCAAATCAAATATATTTACCTTTACAATTAGGTATCACTTCTCTATAATTAAAACATTAACAATTCTTGTTTTTATCCCTTAAAAAATACGTTCTATTAATTGCATCTGTACCCACCCTACTATGCAACAGAATAGCAGAACTTATCTCTCAATTCTATTACTTTGTCCCTGTGAATCACTCAACCTTTCTCCACCCTCCCCTCCCTCCATCTTCTCCAGCCTCTAGTAAACCTAATTTTACTCTCAACCTCTTTTTTAGAAACACATGTGAGAGAGATTGTTTGGTATTTGTCTTTCTATTCCTGGCTTACACAACCTAAAACTCTCCAATTCTAGACTGTTGTAAATGGCAAAACTTTATCCTTTTCTGGCTGATATGCCTCCTTTTATGGACACAGCTCTTCCTTTTCATAGAAAATTTCCATTTCTTAGCTATGATGACTCATCCAACAACAAACATGCATATGCAAATGTCTCTTTAGCATACTGACTTCATTTCCTTAGGGAGTAAACTCAGAAGTGGGATTTCTATATTACATAGTAACACTAAGCTTTGGAGGAATGACCATGATGTTTGCCATAGTGACTATGTTAACGTGTGTGTGTGTGTGTGTGTGTGTGTGTGTACATATATATGTATTTACTAACAATGGGAAGGGTTTTGTATATTCCTGCCATACTTGTCAATACTTTGTAGCTTTGGTTTTTCAATCATAGGCATTCTAACTAAAGGGGAACATATTATTTTGCTGTGATTTTGAACTATAGTTCCCTGGTGATCACTGGTAGTGAATAACTTTTGCATGAACCTCTTATCCATTTTTATATTTTCTTTTGAAAGTGTCTATTTGTTTTTGAATTTAAATTGGATGTTTGAGTTCTTTTTATGTGTTTTGTGAGCACAGTGTTACTAGCTCCCCGAATGTTCAGGGTTTGATATTACTTTCTAGTCTTCTGTAAGTTCTCACTCTGCTCTGAGGTTTATTTCCTTTGCTGTTCAAAGGGTTTTTTAGTTTGAAGAAATCTCAGGTGATTTTGTCTCCTGTCCAACTCATTGCTTTGTGTGAATTACACATTTCGCCCCACTATAGCACCTCAAGCACATGCTCAAAATATCAAGTATTTAATCAATTGCAATTTATTGGCTGTAGGCTTGACTCTGAATGTTGAAGTGAATTAAGTCTGGAGTCTACTGAATGACATGCTTAAATGAGTTGTGTAATCTTGTGTGTGGAATCCTACAAGAGATCACTTGGGAACAGTCTGGTATTGTTTCTCATATAGACAGTGCTGTTAAACATTGCCCTTAAAGCTGGAGAAATGGCTCAACAATTAAGGATACTTGCTACTTTTGCAGAGGACCCAGGTCTGATTCCCAGGTGGTAGCACATGGTAGCATACAGCCAACTGTAACTCCGGTTCTAGAGGATTCGACACCCTGTTCTGGTCACTTTGGACACCGGGCATATAAATGATATACAAAAATACATACATACATACATACATACATACATACATACATACATACATACATACACACACATACACACATGCAGGTAAAATATTTATATGCATAAGATAAAAGCAAATCTCATATTGGAGAGATGGCTCAGCAATTAAAGGTGGTTGCTGCTCTTACAGAAGATCAAAACTACCTACAACTATTGGCAATGGGCAGTGGGCAGTGGGCAAGGAAGCCAATGCCTTCTGCTGGCCTTTGCTGGCTGCTGCATGCATGAGGTACACATGAATTCATTCAACACACCGTAAAAAACAAACCAAACAACAGAGTCAAGAATGGGCTGCCCTCGATCTTCCTTTAGAGCCCTGAGGCTTAACTTGAAGTCTCGCTCTGATTACAAAGCCTGGTCTCGTCAGGGATGAGTGACAGGGACTTCATAATCTTCTTTTGACATGCACTGTAGTAGAGATAAAGATCTTTATGAGAAAGAGAGGGCAGGTTCCCAGCTCCTTTCTTCTGAGGCAGTATAAAGAGGTTTTTTTTTTTTTTTGAAGTGTAAAGTTCCAGAATGCAATCTTACCCCTCTAGCCTCCTTCAATTCACTTTCTGCATCTAACCCATGAAAGAAATCACCTCAGGTCATCCACTCTACAGCCCCAGACCACTGCGATTCCTGACCATTCTCTCATGTCATTGTGGTGAACCATCTATGTCTGAAGGACATTTGAAGCTAAATTTTCAAGTCTGTGCTGTGAAGCCGAAGAACTTAGCTGAAAAGGAACTTCATAAAATTACTCATGATCTTTTTTTGTACTTGTTTGACAAATCTCTGCAGAGATTTCAAAAGCACATGTGGAAGTTTACATTCCCACCATCCAGGCATTGATTCATAGTAGTGCGTAAATCTCTAGACACTACACAGATGTATGGTCCTGAAGATTGTACACTTGGATAACCCGTGGGTCATTAGAAAAAATTAGAGACCTAAAACATTCTAGAATCCAATTAAAAGGAAAGCACCTATTACCAGAAACTTTGGGATCTAGGTAACATAATTCAAAATGTAACATTAATAGATATAGGAATTTTACATTACAAATCAGAAAGATCTCAAAAAGAACAAAGCAAAACAAAAAAGCCAATGATGTTATTAGAAAAACAACAATTGAAACCCAATAGCAGCAGAGAGCAATACGTACCAGGGAATAAATTACTGAATAATTTTTTATTCATTTTTTAAATGAATAAAAAAAAATTCCCAGGTCCTTGATTTTTGTCATAGGAAGGCTACAGTACTGGTTCATAAATACGAGAAGTAGTCATGTTAAAGAACTATGCTGCAAAGGAGTCTTCTGATTTCTGAAGTAAGAGATCGCTCAGTAATCAGAGCAATAATCTATTGCTTGCTTTTACATCAGAAAGCCCAAGTAAAAAGCTCCCAAGTGCCCCACTGTATTGAAAATTCATTTGAATAGTTCTCTCCTGCTGTCCTCTATTAATAGTTTCACTGATTGTATTTAAGGCCTCGTTACCACAAATAAGTACTTATTATCCTTAACATTTAACTAAAATGCATTAGCATATTTTTGACTAGAAGTAAACATGGCATTTCTGGATGACAGACTATTTTCACTGAGCAAAGTAAGTATCCTTACATCATTTAATCATGAAGCAATTAAAAGGCAATTAACCCATTATTAGAGCATGTGTGGGTGGTGGTAACATCCACTCGATTAATATTGGCAAACTGATCTTTACTTTTTTTTTTTTTTGGTTCTTTTTTTCGGAGCTGGGGACCGAACCCAGGGCCTTGTGCTTTCTAGGTAAGCGCTCTACCACTGAGCTAAATCCCCAGCCCCTGATCTTTACTTTTGGTTAGCACTTTGTAACATAATTAATAATAGTTGCATTTTACTTACGCATGCCTCCTCTAAAACAAAAGCACAGGGACTCAGTGGTTAAGGCACTTGCTGCTCTTGCAAAGGAGCCAGGATCAGTTCCCAACATCTGCATCCTCCCAGTGATTCTTAACTATCTTAACTATAACTCCAGTTCTAGGGGATCCAATGTCCTCTTCTGATGGGCCTTGGATGGGCCCCGGGTACTCATGAGGTACAGAGATTAGACATGTAGACACTCCTACACATAAAAAAGAAAATGAATATATATTTTAAAATAATATCCTATAGTGCATATGTATCACATTTTTATTATCCCTTCATCAGGTGTAGGATATTTAAGCTGTTTCCTAGTTAGTCCAATCAGATACATCTACCAAACACTCCCAGGCCTAAGGCTTAGTGAACATTATAGAAGAGGCAGAAGGAAGATTGTAAAAACTAGAGAGTCAGGGAGTTTTCTGTGAGACTGTGTCTCCTAGTAATATCAGATGCTACACCCGTAAAGTCTCACCAACATGCTTACCCAAATATGAACAGAACAAGAGTGATAGCAATGGGCATACTAAACTGTATAGAGAAAAGCCCATGAGGCCTCAAATCTATACTAAATACTAAAGGAAACTGAAGAAAGCTAGTAGTGGGAGGGGTGTTCTCCCTTCAGGAGTAGCACACCAATTGGTTATCCAGTGACAAATATTCATCCCTAAAATATACATAAAATTAGCCATTGTATGAACTGAATAAGTTATATTTAGGGATATATATATACATATTCAATAATAATTAATAGAAAATGAAGTCTAGAATTTGAAAGAGTGGCTACCTTGAAGGGTTTGGGAGGAGGAAAAGGAAGGGAGAAATTTCATACTTAAATTATAATCTCAGACCCCCACCCAATAAGTGGTGGAGAGGTGGAAGAGAAAGAGACACAGAATGGTGTATGCACAGTGAAGAGAGGCAGAACTGGAGATCTGAGAGAAACATCAGCAAGCAGAGTACCCTGTGTTGATGTCCATGGCCTTTATCACACCCAAACACCGTGCAGATTTTTCTGGTCTGGGCTACCTTCTCCAGCCATGTTGATGTCCCATGGCTATACAGAGCTGGCCCACCCTTTCTCAGAGCAGCCTGGCAGAGCTGTCCCTGAGAGCATGAGGGTTAGTGAGCTGCTCCAGCCCTCACTGGCCGCAGTACTTGGAAGAGGGGACCTTGCACCTAGCTTGGCTAACACAGTCGAGCTGGCCCTGGTGGCGTGAGCACAATAGAGCTAAACAACTCTGCTACTACCCAGGCCCAGAAACAGGGCTTTGAGTTGGCCCAACCCAACAACTACCCCACGGATGAACTGCTGGAGCTTGGGAAAAGCCTGCTCCTTTAGAACCAAAGCTGTAGGATCTCCAATACCCAAGGAAACATCAGGATATCCAAGAGGAATCCTAGTGAGGATTCAGGATTGACAGTGGAGCAGAGGCCAGAGGCCTGGAACCAGACCCATATCTTACTGCAATGAACATTTGTAAGTGAAGCTGTTTGGGGCAAAAGGATACACTGTGTGACACACTGCAGCTTCCACAGTGAGATTTCTTGGACTTGTCTTGTTTACTTTTGGGAGAGGTGAGGTTGCAAGGTCAGAGGATGGATATGGATGGGGAAACAGGAAGATGAATACGATGGAATGCATGATGTGAAATTTACAAAGAATCAATAAGACATAAATTATAATATCAAAATGAAATAAAGTAAATGCCAGACAAAAAATAGGTATGGTCCTTAGCCTCACCTTCTGTGTTAATCAGAATACTTTTGTTTGCAGATGAAAGAAAGTGAACTCAAATTATGTTAAACTATTTAAACCATGGCAATAATATTGATATTATTATATTAGCTATAAAGATATTTGTAAAGATATTATAAAGATAAGTGTAATAACTAGAGAGTTAGTACCTTCATGACACCTTTATAATTAATGTAACTTTTGACTCCATCACTTTCTCTCTTGGTTTCATCCCCACAGTCCTTTGCAAGAGCAAAGGCCATACAGCCTAATAGGAAACAAACTTCCTGTCTATATTGTGTGTATCTACCTCAACCCAGGGAAGGATCCTACTTAGTTGTTTGAATAGTATGGCTACTCCTGAGACACATTACTGCTAATAGGACAAGGGTTGTATGAGTGGGTAGGAGATGAGGAGCAGGATCATTACTAGACCCTTATGAACTGATTCATGGCAAGGATGTAAAGGAGTGAGAAACACCTACAGGAAATGCATGCCCTAAGCTCGGGGCCCCTTCCCTAACTCCTTATCTCAAACCTCTCACAGCATTCTCCTCCTAAACCGCCGTCTCCTCATTTCTTGTATTCTCACTGGTAAATCAAGCTTGAGGCAATATTTTCAGGCTCCTACCATGAAAAGCTTGGACAAAGTCTTCTCTTTCAATGGACAAAGGCAATCCTTGTGTTCTGTCTCTCCCACTTCGAAGTTACTAACTGATCCAACATAGGCTGATACCTAGGTCATAGGATTAACAGCTACTTAACAGAATTAATCTTGCTGTTTTGGCTCTAAAAGAGTTCAGCATCTGGGTCATCAGCCAAAAATGGTGTCCCTTTTCTAACAATCATTCTGTAGTTTCTTTGATATTCTCTCCCTCCATGTATTTCAGAGAAACCACTGAATCGCTTGAAATTTTAGATACTTCTTTTGAGTTGGGAGTATGTGCTTATTGAAATATGGGGCAAAGGTCAACTATTTTTACCAAATTTGTAAATAGACTCATTTCACAAACACATCCATGCACATGTAGGTGCACAAATGTGTATAAATGTTAAGGTACCTTAAAAAGCACTGGGATGCTTCTGTAAATAAGGTGAAATTCTTCAAGTGTTTATATGATAGCGTTATCAAATCATTAAGTTACAATTTAAGAAAAAAAGACACATTGCATCCTTATGAAATATAACTTAAGGTTCCTGAAGCCCCAACACCATTTGTATATTTATACTTCATAACAACACTTTTCTTTCTGTGAGATTACAGTATTACTATTTCGGCCCACATTAACCCGTGTTTAAATGTGCATGTGTTCTTGCATTTTTATTAATATTTTTGCAAGGTAACGTGGTGCAAAACAGTGTTCAATTAAAAAGAATCAGATCTCAGGCTTATCTGTCTCTACCATAGAACATAGCTGGAAAAGCTTCAATTCATAATTCACGTTAACCAACACTGGCCTACAATCCCCAGGGAATGACTAATATTCCTACAGGTTAAAGTCAAATGGGGTCAAGAGATGTCTCACTGATAAATGATAAAGTCTATCCGTTGGCTCCAGTCAGGCCAGACTTGTGCCCTTAGACTTTCTAAAGATAATTGGCACAAAACACTTCCCTGTTGGGGATATTTTTCTGTATTTTTGATTATTTCGTATTTATACATTCTTGCTTCCTTTACCTCTATAGATAGTAACTCAAATATAAATGGAATTCTCAATCTGACACTAGGAAGTGCAAATGTGAGAGAATATAAAATGTAATATATAGGTTACCTTTTCCAACAGTTACTTTTAAGTTTCATCTATTCCTACAAATTTCATTATTTTTCACAGCCAAGAAAATTTCACTTTCCATTCATGACTTGATTGACGTCTAGTGTAATTCTATTTCCTAAATGCTGTGAATAGAGCTGTTCTGAACATGAGTGTGCAGCTCTCTCTGTCATAGCATACACGAGTGGGAGAGCTGGATTATATGGCACTTCTGGTTTTCATTTCCTGAGAAACTGCCACAGTGGTGTCAACAGTGGTGTTACCAGTTTACACACATTTCCACCATCAGTTAAAAGTTTCCATTTCCACATGAGCTTACCAGAATCTGCTGTGAGCTTGATTTTATTTTTCATCATAGCTCTTCTGGCTGAGGTGAGACGGAATCTGTAGGTACTTTTATTTTATATATCTCTTTTGGTTAATGATGGCAACAACTTTTGGAACTTGACTAGCCTTTTTTTTTTTTTGTAAATTCTATCCAGTTTTAACCCCCTTTTTGGACTGCTTATTTTCTTGATTACAAGCCCATTATTAAATTTTATTTTTATTGAAAATAGGTTATTTTCTCAGATAGCATAGCCTGATTATAGTTTTCCTGTCCTCTGTTCCTCCCAGTACCTCCTTGCCTTCCTTTCCCTCCAGATCTATTCCTTTTCTGCCTTTTATTAGAAAAGAGTGGACTTCTAAAAGATAACACCTAAACATGGTAAGATAAAATATAATAATATGCAGAGAGATGGTTAAAGGGGGCATGGAAGAGAGGGGAAGGGGAATATGTGATCTAGATGTAAAGCCAATATATTAATTAATAGTAATGAATAAATAAAATATAAGACAAAGTAATAACTTTCATCTCAAAGTTGGACATGCCAACTCAACAGGAGGAAAATGGCCCCAAGAAAAGACACAAGAGTAAGAGACCCAGTCATGCTCACAGTTAACAGTCCCATAAAAATCCTGAGCTAGTAGCTATAATATAGACAGAAGACCATGTGAAGATTCATGTAGGCCTGGTATTTGCTGCCTTTTCTGTGAGCTCATGTGCTTCTCACTTAGTTGATTCAGAGAACCTTGCCTTCCTGGTGTCCTCCGTCCCCTCTGGCTCTTATACTTTCTGCCTCCTCTTCCATGGGATTCCATGAATTCTGAGGGGAAGGATTTGGTGGAGACCTCCAATTTAGATTCTCTCTGTGTACAATGCCTGGCTGTGGTGCTCAGCATCTGTTCCCCTATGCTGCAGGAGGAAACCTCTCTGGTGATAACTGGATCTGTGAATATAGAAGTATACCATTAGGACTCATTTCACTAAATTGTTTTTGACAAGTCATGTTTGTTTTGACACCAGGTCTCATGGTTATCTAGTCTCTGATTCTTGGTTACCCAAGCAGTGTCAGTGTGGGTTTCTTCTAGTGGAGGGGGCCTTAGGTCAAATCAGATGTCGATTCTCTCAAGTTCTGTGCCACCACTGCCCTAGCATATTTTACATTCAGGACTGATTATAGCTCAAAGGTTATGTGACTGGATTGATGTCCATGTTTCTGTTTTGGTAGCCTTTCAGAATAGTGCACCAAAGAGACTAAAACAAAAGGGTAAGGGCTCCACGTAGGCACCAGCTCGTCATCTCCATGTTCACTGAGTTGGGTGGATGTTGGCCTTGGCAATGGAGCCCACTGTCACTTTGAGGGAGAGCAATCTTTTATTTTAGCAACAGCTTGGGTTGCTTTGAGATTTCCATGGGACTCCATTGGCCAACAACTCAATTGTATACAACCCAGTCCTGCTACTGGGAGCCTTGGCTGACTATGAAAGATGGCCGGTTGTATCCCCATTACCAGGATTCCTCATTAGAATCATCTTTAGATTCCAGAAAGATTTCATTGCACTGTTTTTACATCGCCCCCTAAATGTCTCCTCTTATTCCATCCATCACTCCCTTCACTCTCTCCCTTCACCCCATCTCTCCACCCTTTCCCTACCCACCCATTCCCATCCCCATCTGACCCTAGTCCTTCCATGAAGTCTATTCTGTTTCCTCCTCCCAAGGAGACTCATGCATTCACCTTCCCCAAGAACCCTCCTTTTAAACTAACCTCTCTGGGTATTTAGATTGGAGCTTGCTTATAATTAATGTCATTTAGGTAATGACTATGTCCAATTATAAGTGAATACGGGACATATTTGTCTTTCTAGATCTGGGTTATCTCACTCAGGATAACTTTTTCAAGTCCTCTTAGTCTGAAAATTTCATGATGTTGTTTTTTAATAGCTAGGTAATGCTCCATTGTGTAAAAATAGCACATATTCTCTATCCATTCTTCTGTTGAGGGACATCTAAGTTGTTTCCTATTTCTCACTATTGTAAAGTAAGTCTCAATGAACAGGATAGAGAAAGTGTCCTTGTGGGAGGATTAAGTATCCCCTGGGCTTATGACAAATGGTAGTATCGCTGGATTTTGAGGTTTCTCAACTCCCAACATTCTGAAGAACCACCATATTGGTTTCCATAGTGATTGTACAAGTTCGCACTTCCACTAGCAACAGAGGAGTGTTCTCCTTGCTCCATGTCTTCCCTGACATGAGCTGTCAATTTTGTTATTGATCTTAGTCAATGAATGAATCTCAAAGTTGTTTTGATTTGCATTTCTCTGATGGCTAAGGACTTTGGACATTTCTTTAAGTATTTCTCAGTCATTTAATATTCCTCAACTTGAGAACACTATTTAGATCTGCTCCTCATTTTAATTGTATTATTGTTTTTTATATCTAGTATCTTGAATTCGTTATATATTTTGGTTATTAGCCCTAGGATGTGGAGTTGGTAGAAAACCTTTTCACATTCTGTAGGCTACTTCTTTGTCTTTGATTGGTGATGTCCTTTACAGAACCTTTTCTGTTCGATGAGGTCCCATTTATTAATTCTTGATCTTAGTGCCTGAGCTATTGGTATTCTGTTCAGGAAGTTGTCTCCTGTGCTCATGCATTTAAGACTATTCCCCATTTTTCTTTTATTAAGTTGAGTGTATCTGGTTTTATGCTAAGGTCTTGATCCACTTGGACATGAGATTAGTGCAGGCTGGTAAATATGAATCTATTTGCATTTGTCTAGATGGAAATATGCAGTTTGACCAGAACCATTTGTTGAAGATTCTTTTCTCCAGTGTACATTTCTGGCTTCTTTATTTAAAATCAGGTGTGCATATGTGTTTAGATTTATGTCTGGTCTTCAATTCTCTTAATTCATGTGACTGTTTTTGTACCAATACCATGCAGTTTTTTTTTCAATTTATTTATTCACTTTACATCCTGATTATAGTCCCCCTCTTCCCTTTCCTCCAAGTCCCACCCTTACAAATTCCTCGCCTCTTACTCCTTCCCACTCTCCTTAGAGACAGGGAAGGCCCCTTTGGCTACCACCGTGGAATTGTATCATTCTTTTTTTTTTTTTTATTAACTTGAGTATTTCTTATTTTTTTTTATATTTTTTTTCTTTTTTTTTTTTTTATTAACTTGAGTATTTCTTATATACATTTCGAGTGTTATTCCCTTTCCCGGTTTCCGGGCAAACATCCCCCTCCCCCCTCCCCTTCCTTATGGGTGTTCCCCTCCCAACCCTCCCCCCATTGCCGCCCTCCCCCCATAGACTAGTTCACTGGGGGTTAAGTCTTAGCAGGACCCAGGGCTTCCCCTTCCACTGGTGCTCTTACTAGGATATTCATTGCTACCTATGGGGTCAGAGTCCAGGGTCAGTCCATGTATAGTCTTTAGGTAGTGGCTTAGTCCCTGGAATCTCTGGTTGCTTGACATTGTTGTACTTTTGGGGTCTCGAGCCCCTTCAAGCTCTTCCAGTTCTTTCCCTGATTCCTTCAATAAGGGACCTATTCTCAGTTCAGTGGTTTGCTGCTGGCATTCGCCTCTATATTTGCTGTATTCTGGTTGTGTCTCTCAGGAGCGATCTACATCCGGCTCCTGTCGGTCTGCACTTCTTTGCTTCATCCATCTTGTCTAATTGGGTGGCTGTATATGTATGGGCCACATGTGGGGCAGGCTCTGAATGGGTGTTCCTTCAGTCTCTGTTTTAATCTTTGCCTCTCCCTTCCCTGCCAAGGGTATTCTTTTTCCTCATTTAAAGAAGGAGTGAAGCATTCACATTTTGATCATCCGTCTTGAGTTTCGTTTGTTCTAGGGATCTAGGGTAATTCAAGCATTTGGGCTAATAGCCACTTATCAATGAGTGCATACCATGTATGTCTTTCTGTGATTGGGTTAGCTCACTCAGGATGATATTTTCCAGTTCCAACCATTTGCCTACGAATTTCATAAACTCGTTGTTTTTGATAGCTGAGTAATATTCCATTGTGTAGATGTACCACATTTTCTGTATCCATTCCTCTGTTGAAGGGCATCTGGGTTCTTTCCATTTTCTGGCTATTATAAATAAGGCTGCGATGAACATAGTGGAGCACGTGTCTCTTTTATATGTTGAGGCATCTTTTGGGTATATGCCCAAGAGAGGTATAGCTGGATCCTCAGGCAGTTCAATGTCCAATTTTCTGAGGAACCTCCAGACTGATTTCCAGAATGGTTGTACCAGTCTGCAATCCCACCAACAATGGAGGAGTGTGCCTCTTTCTCCACATCCTCGCCAGCATCTGCTGTCACCTGAGTTTTTGATCTTAGCCATTCTCACTGGTGTGAGGTGAAATCTCAGGGTTGTTTTGATTTGCATTTCCCTTATGACTAAAGATGTTGAACATTTCTTTAGGTGTTTCTCAGCCATTCGGCATTCCTCAGCTGTGAATTCTTTGTTTAGCTCTGAACCCCATTTTTTAATAGGGTTATTTGTTTCCCTGCGGTCTAACTTCTTGAGTTCTTTGTATATTTTGGATATAAGGTCTCTATCTGTTGTAGGATTGGTAAAGATCTTTTCCCAATCTGTTGGTTGCCGTTTTGTCCTAACCACCGTGTCCTTTGCCTTACAGAAGCTTTGCAGTTTTATGAGATCCCATTTGTCGATTCTTGATCTTAGAGCATAAGCCATTGGTGTTTTGTTCAGGAAATTTTTTCCAGTGCCCATGTGTTCCAGATGCTTCCCTAGTTTTTCTTCTATTAGTTTGAGTGTGTCTGGTTTGATGTGGAGGTCCTTGATCCACTTGGACTTAAGCTTTGTACAGGGTGATAAGCATGGATCGATCTGCATTCTTCTACATGTTGCCCTCCAGTTGAACCAGCACCATTTGCTGAAAATGCTATCTTTTTTCCATTGGATGGTTTTGGCTCCTTTGTCAAAAATCAAGTGACCATAGGTGTGTGGGTTCATTTCTGGGTCTTCAATTCTATTCCATTGGTCTATCTGTCTGTCTCTGTACCAATACCATGCAGTTTTTATCACTATTGCTCTGTAATACTGCTTGAGTTCAGGGATAGTGATTCCCCCTGAAGTCCTTTTATTGTTGAGGATAGCTTTAGCTATCCTGGGTTTTTTGTTATTCCAGATGAATTTGCAAATTGTTCTGTCTAACTCTTTGAAGAATTGGATTGGTATTTTGATGGGGATTGCATTGAATCTGTAGATTGCTTTTGGTAAAATGGCCATTTTTACTATATTAATCCTGCCAATCCATGAGCATGGGAGATCTTTCCATCTTCTGAGGTCTTCTTCAATTTCTTTCCTCAGTGTCTTGAAGTTCTTATTGTACAGATCTTTTACTTGCTTGGTTAAAGTCACACCGAGGTACTTTATATTATTTGGGTCTATTATGAAGGGTGTCGTTTCCCTAATTTCTTTCTTGGCTTGTTTCTCTTTTGTATAGAGGAAGGCAACTGATTTATTTGAGTTAATTTTATACCCAGCCACTTTGCTGAAGTTGTTTATCAGCTTTAGTAGTTCTCTGGTGGAACTTTTGGGATCACTTAAATATACTATCATGTCATCTGCAAATAGTGATATTTTGACCTCTTCTTTTCCGATCTGTATCCCTTTGATCTCCTTTTGTTGTCTGATTGCTCTGGCTAGAACTTCAAGAACTATATTGAATAAGTAGGGAGAGAGTGGGCAGCCTTGTCTAGTCCCTGATTTTAGTGGGATTGCTTCAAGTTTCTCTCCATTTAGTTTAATGTTAGCAACTGGTTTGCTGTATATGGCTTTTACTATGTTTAGGTATGGGCCTTGAATTCCTATTCTTTCCAGGACTTTTATCATGAAGGGGTGTTGAATTTTGTCAAATGCTTTCTCAGCATCTAATGAAATGATCATGTGGTTCTGTTCTTTCAGTTTGTTTATATAATGGATCACGTTGATGGTTTTCCGTATATTAAACCATCCCTGCATGCCTGGGATGAAGCCTACTTGATCATGGTGGATGATTGTTTTGATGTGCTCTTGAATTCGGTTTGCCAGAATTTTATTGAGTATTTTTGCGTCGATATTCATAAGGGAAATTGGTCTGAAGTTCTCTTTCTTTGTTGTGTCTTTGTGTGGTTTAGGTATAAGAGTAATTGTGGCTTCGTAGAAGGAATTCGGTAGGGCTCCATCTGTTTCAATTTTGTGGAATAGTTTGGATAATATTGGTATGAGGTCTTCTATGAAGGTTTGATAGAATTCTGCACTAAACCCGTCTGGACCTGGGCTCTTTTTGGTTGGGAGACCTTCAATGACTGCTTCTATTTCCTTAGGAGTTATGGGGTTGTTTAACTGGTTTATCTGTTCCTGATTTAACTTCGATACCTGGTATCTGTCTAGGAAATTGTCCATTTCCTGAAGATTTTCAAATTTTGTTGAATATAGGTTTTTATAGTAAGATCTGATGATTTTTTGAATTTCCTCCGAATCTGTAGTTATGTCTCCCTTTTCATTTCTGATTTTGTTAATTTGGACACACTCTCTGTGTCCTCTCGTTAGTCTGGCTAAGGGTTTATCTATCTTGTTGATTTTCTCAAAGAACCAACTTTTCGTTCTGTTGATTCTTTCTATGGTCCTTTTTGTTTCTACTTGGTTGATTTCAGCTCTGAGTTTGATTATTTCCTGCCTTCTACTCCTCCTGGGTGTATTTGCTTCTTTTTGTTCTAGAGCTTTTAGGTGTGCTGTCAAGCTGCTGACATATGCTCTTTCCTGTTTCTTTCTGCAGGCACTCAGCGCTATGAGTTTTCCTCTTAGCACAGCTTTCATTGTGTCCCATAAGTTTGAGTATGTTGTATCTTCATTTTCATTAAATTCTAAAAAGTTTTTAATTTCTTTCTTTATTTCTTCCTTGACCAGGTTATCATTGAGTAGAGCATTGTTCAATTTCCATGTATATGTGGGCATTCTTCCCTTATTGTTATTGAAGACCAGTTTTAGGCCGTGGTGGTCCGATAGCACGCATGGGATTATTTCTATCTTTCTGTACCTGTTGAGGCCCGTTTTTTGACCAATTATATGGTCAATTTTGGAGAAAGTACCATGAGGAGCTGAGAAGAAGGTATATCCTTTTGCTTTAGGATAGAATGTTCTATAAATATCCGTTAAGTCCATTTGGCTCATGACTTCTCTTAGTCTGTCGACATCACTGTTTAATTTCTGTTTCCATGATCTGTCCATTGATGAGAGTGGGGTGTTGAAATCTCCCACTATTATTGTGTGAGGTGCAATGTGTGTTTTGAGCTTTAGTAAGGTTTCTTTTACGTATGTAGGTGCCCTTGTATTTGGGGCATAGATATTTAGGATTGAGAGTTCATCTTGGTTGATTTTTCCTTTGATGAATATGAAGTGTCCTTCCTTATCTTTTTTGATGACTTTTAGTTGGAAATTGATTTTATTTGATATTAGAATGGCTACTCCAGCTTGCTTCTTCTGACCATTTGCTTGGAAAGTTGTTTTCCAGCCTTTCACTCTGAGGTAGTGTCTGTCTTTGTCTCTGAGGTGTGTTTCCTGTAGGCAGCAGAATGCAGGGTCCTCGTTGCGTATCCAGTTTGTTAATCTATGTCTTTTTATTGGGGAGTTGAGGCCATTGATATTGAGAGATATTAAGGAATAGTGATTATTGCTTCCCGTTATATTCATATTTGGATGTGAGGTTATGTTTGTGTGCTTTCATTCTCTTTGTTTTGTTGCCAAGACGATTAGTTTCTTGCTTCTTCTAGGGTATAGCTTGCCTCCTTATGTTGGGCTTTACCATTTATTATCCTTTGTAGTGCTGGATTTGTAGAAACATATTGTGTAAATTTGGTTTTGTCATGGAATATCTTGGTTTCTCCATCAATGTTAATTGAGAGTTTTGCTGGATACAGTAACCTGGGCTGGCATTTGTGTTCTCTTAGGGTCTGTATGACATCAGTCCAGGATCTTCTGGCCTTCATAGTTTCTGGCGAGAAGTCTGGTGTGATTCTGATAGGTCTCCCTTTATATGTTACTTGACCTTTTTCCCTTACTGCTTTTAATATTCTTTCTTTATTTTGTGCGTTTGGTGTTTTGACAATTATGTGACGGGAGGTGTTTCTTTTCTGGTCCAATCTATTTGGAGTTCTGTAGGCTTCTTGTATGTCTATGGGTATCTCTTTTTTTAGGTTAGGGAAGTTTTCTTCTATGATTTTGTTGAAGATATTTACTGGTCCTTTGAGCTGGGAGTCTTCACTCTCTTCTATACCTATTATCCTTAGGTTTGATCTTCTCATTGAGTCCTGGATTTCCTGTATGTTTTGGACCAGTAGCTTTTTCCGCTTTACATTATCTTTGACAGTTGAGTCAATGATTTCTATGGAATCTTCTGCTCCTGAGATTCTCTCTTCCATCTCTTGTATTCTGTTGGTGAAGCTTGTATCTACAGCTCCTTGTCTCTTCTTTTGGTTTTCTATATCCATGGTTGTTTCCATGTGTTCTTTCTTGATTGCTTCTATTTCCATTTTTAATTCCTTCAACTGTTTGATTGTGTTTTCTTGGAATTCTTTCAGGGATTTTTGCGATTCCTCTCTGTAGGCTTTTACTTGTTTATTAATGTTTTCCTGTGCTTCCCTAAGTGTGTTCATGTCTTTCTTGAAGTCCTCCAGCATCATGATCAAATATGATTTTGAAACTAGATCTTGCTTTTCTGGTGTGTTTTGATATTCCATGTTTGTTTTGGTGGGAGAACTGGGCTCCGATGATGGCATGTAGTCTTGGTTTCTGTTGCTTGGGTTCCTGGGCTTGCCTCTCGCCATCAGATTATCTCTAGTGTTACTTTGTTCTGCTATTTCTGACAGTGGCTAGACTGTCCTATAAGCCTGTGTGTCAGGAGTGCTGTAGACCTGTTTTCCTCTCTTTCAGTCAGTTATGGGGACAGAGTGTTCTGCTTTCGGGCGTGTAGTTTTTCCTCTCTTCAGGTCTTCAGGTGTTCCTGTGGGCCTGTGTCTTGAGTTCACCAGGCAGCTTTCTTGCAGCAGAAAATTTGGTCTTACCTGTGGTCCCGAGGCTCAGGTTTGCTCGTGGGGTGCTGCCCAGGGGCTCTCTGCAGTGGCAGCAACCAGGAAGACCTGTGCCGCCCCTTCCGGGAGCTTCAGTGCACCAGGTTCCAGATGGTCTTTGGCTTTTTCCTCTGGCGTCCGAGATGTGTGTGCAGGGAGCAGTCTCTTCTGGTTTCCCAGGCTTGTCTGCCTCTCTGAAGGTTTAGCTCTCCCTCCCACGGGATTTGGGTACAGAGAACTGTTTATCTGGTCTGTTTCCTTCAGGGTCCGGCGGTGTCTCTGGCAGGGGTCCTGCTGCTCCCCCACGGGAGCCCAGAGGCCTTATACAGTTTCCTCTTGGGCCAGGGATGTGGGCAGGGGTGAGCAGTGTTGGTGGTCTCTTCCGCTCTGCAGCCTCAGGAGTGCCCACCTGACCAGGCGGTTGGGTCTCTCTCTCACAGGGTCTGGGAGCAGAGAGCTGCTGCTACCATGCAGTTTTTAATTTATTGCTCTATAGTACAGCTTGAAATCAGGAATGGGTGACATCTAACAATTCTTTTATTGTTCAGGGTTGTGTTGGCTATCCTTGCTTTGTTTTTTTTGTTTTGCTTTTTGATATGAAGTTGAGGATTGTCCTTTTAAGAATTGTAAAAAGTTGTGTTCTAATTTTGATGGAGATTGCACTGAATATGCAGATTGCTTTCAATAGTATGATCAGTTAATACTACTGATCAATGAGCTGGGAGATCGTTTATCTTCTAATATCTTCTTCAATTTCTTTTTTCAAAGTCTTGAAATTTTTAATCATATAAGTCTCTCACTGGCTTGGTTAGAATTACCCCCCAAGATATTTTATATTATTTGAGGTTATTGTGAAAGGTTTTGTTTTCCTGATTTCTTTTTCAGTCTGTCATTTATATATCGGAGAACTACTGATTTTTGTTGTTGATGTTGTTGCTGTTCTTATTGTTGTTTTGATTTGCTTAAATTATTTATCAATTGAAGGAATTCCCTGGTGGAATTTATAGGCCATTTATGAACACTATTATATCATCTGCAAATAATGACACCTTAAATTTCTTCCAACTTGTATCCGCTTGATCCCCTTCAGTTGTCTTATTGCTCTAGCTAGAACTTCAAGTACTATATTGAACAAATATGTTGAAAATGGACAAACTTGACTTGTTCCTAAGCTCTGTAGAATTGTTTGAGTTTCTCTTCATTTAATTTGATGTTGACTATAGCTTGCTGTAAATTAGTTTTAATATGTTCCTTGTTTTCCTAATATCTCCAAAAATTTTATCCTGAAGAGTGATGGATTTTATCAAAGGCCTTTGCTGCATCTAATGAGATAGATTATGGGTTTTTTAATTGTCAGTTTGTTTATATGGTAGATTGCATTTACTGATTTTCATATAGTGAACTATCCCCAAATCTTTGCAATGAAGTCTACTTGATCATAGTGGATGATCTTTCTATTGTGTTATTGGATTCTAATTATTGACTGTGTTTTGCATCAGTATTCATGAGGGAAATTGGTCTGTAATTCTTTTCTTTGTTGATTCTTTATGTGCTTTGGGTATCTGGGTAACTATGGTCTCATAAAATGAATAGGGCAATGTTCCTTCTGTTTCTATTTTGTGGAATTATTTGAGAAGTATTGGTATTAACTCTTCTTTGAAAGTCTGGTTTAATTGTACACTAAAACTATCTGATCCTGGGCTTTAAGTCTTTTATTAAAGCTGATGCTAAAAGAGTTCTATGGAAACTTCCTTAGCTAGTTTTGTTAGAATTCACCATCTTAAGGACTCTGGCAGTCATCTATTCAACATGAAAGAACATTTGTGAGACCCAGAAGCAAGTGAATAAGAACTCTTTAGGAAATTGAGGTCAATTATTTTATTTTGACAAAAAGAATAAAGCTTCTTGGATATTACATCTTGCTATAAAAGTCTGTAACTTGATTTGCCATAATGCCTTGATGTATCTGATGACCATTCGATAATGTTTCCCTGTATAAAATCATTTCCATGTTTTCTTGAAAGCACATGAAATTTCATGAATTTATAGTAACATCATGCACTGCATCTTCTGCATTTCTCTATGGGAACCTTATATCCCACCTTGCCCTATTGTTTCCCACTGCTTTGATTTTGCCTCCTGTAACATTTTCTAAACAGAACTCTTTTACATGAATAACATTATAAAACTCATTGGTAAAATATAAGGTAGAAAATCAATTCTAAAAGTACTTATGGCAAAATTGCTAGAAATCCTGAGTTCTTCTATTTACCCCAGAATGTGCAGTGTATGGTTGGTCATTAGGCATCTGATATAGTCACAGCCATGAGCAGAATGAACCTGACCCCTTTTCTTAGGATATTAGAGTTAAAGGAGAAGATATGATATGGGTTATCTCAGCTGGTATAGATTTTAATTTCAGCTATTTACCTGCAGATTTCGTGATTTAAAGTTTCTTTTAAGACAGATAAAATTCCACTGTGATGACCACAGCACACATTTTAAAACTTAAATTTCAATGTATATGTTTGTGTTGCAGAGACATAGAATAAAGCTAAAATATGTTCGAGGTTAAACATGTTTGATAACATTTTTCTTGCAAGAAAATTGACCAGAAATGTGAGTTTGAAGGAGCTGAAGGGGCTTGCATCCCCATAAGAATAATAATACCCCAAAGGAAGAACCACAATATCAACCAACCAGACCTCCATAGCTCATAGGAACTAAACCACCTACCAAAGAGTACACATGGACAGATCCAATGGTTCCAGCTGCATTTATACCAAAGGATGGCCTTGTTGGGGACCAAGGGGAGAAGCCCGTGATCCTGCCAAGGCTGGACCCCCACTATAGGGGAATGTCAGGGCAGGGAGGCAGGAAGGAGTGGGTGGTTGGGGAGGGGGATCACCCTCTTAGAACAAGAGGGAGTGAGGATGGGATAAGTGGTTTATAGACTGGGAAAGGGAATAACATTTGAAATGTAAATAAAATATATCAAATAAAAAGATGAAATCTTAGCCAATATTTATAAACGTTAAAGAATACACATAAATTAAAATTTTTGAAATGGTGGCCCCATCCACAATGGAGAGCCATATCTACTGGAGGTAGTCTCTTCAGATTCTATCTCCCTGCTGTTGGACATTTTGGCTAATGTCATCCCCATTGGGTTCTGGGAACCTCTTGCTTCCCTGGTGTCTGGGACTTTCTAGTGGCTTCCCCTGTTCCCTATCCCACACTGCTACATATTTCTACTCATTCTCCTGGCCTTCTGGGCTTCTCTTCTGTTTCCACGAATACCTGATCTGACCCCCTTTTCCCTCCCCTGCCCCTCTTCCACCAAGGTCTCTCTCTCCCTCTGCTCCCCATTATTATTTTGTTCCCCCATCTAAGTGGGATTGAAGCATCCACTTGGGCCTTCCTTCTTGTTAAGCTTCATATGGTCTATGAGTTGTACTGTGGGCATTCTGAGCTTTTTGGCTAATATCCATTTATCAGTGAGTACATACCATGTATGTCCTTTTGGGTCTGTGTTACCTCACTCGGGATGATATTTTCTAGTTCCATGCATTTGCCTGAAAAATTTGTAATACCCTCATATTTAATAACTGAGTAGTATTCCATTATGTAAATGTACCACATTTTCTGTATCCACTCTTCAGTTGAGGGACATCTGAGTTGTTTCCAGTTTCTGGCTTTTATAAATAAGGCTGCAATGAATATAGTAGAGCCTGTGTCCTTGTGATACGGTAGAGAGTCTTTTGGGTATATGCCCAGGAGTGGTATAGCTGGAACTTCATGTAGAACTAACCCAGAAATATTCCAGTCTAAAGGAAATGCAGGGACAAAAAAATCAAGCAGAGACTGAAGGAAACGCTAAACAGGAAGTGAATTTAATTTTTAAGTAGAATGTAAGATAAGGCCATAAGACAGACAGACAGACAGAAATAAGGCAAGTAGAGATCCTCAGTTTATGTGGGAGAGACTGAGAAGGAAGTCTTGCCCCACCTTCCAATAATCAGCTCTTTTATGCTGTTCCATTTAACCTGGGCAGGGTTATCTCTTGAATCAGTGACAGAATGGCCTTAGTCAATAAAAGGACTCTGTACATGGGACAGTCCTGCCTCCCCCGGTCACTGTTTTCCTGTATGTGACCACCTGTTTGATGCAATCACTAGAGATGAGTACATTTTAGCTAAGATATGGATATGCCTATGAAATATGCTGAAAGCATGAGTCTTTTACCCCAAAAGTGACTCCAGGTTTGTCAGCAATATGATATCAGTTGCCCCTTGGTGAACATTTCTTAAAGGATTGGCCAGTAATTTGTCATATTCCTTTTCTCTCTTTTACCATAAACACCTATCTTGTCATTTAGTGCATTTCATCTGTTAATTTTTTCTTCCTTGGAAGATCGTTTTGTAGGAAGATTCACACTTGTAGCAGCAGAAGTGTATCCTGACTAAACTGAAACATTTATATGGAAATTAAAATCCAAATGTGTGCTTGCTTAGTCATGTCAGTGGTTCCCCTAAAAATAACTGTCAAAGTTACTTAATGTGGATGAGAAAACTGTGATGTCTATAAAAATAATAAGGGAAATGAAGTTTAAAAATTATTTAACTTTAGTATCGGGACACTATTGCTACATTTAAGGTCAAGCTTATAAAAGTCTGTGTAATATGCTGTATTTTATAAATATCGATCATTTATGTACTCACAGTATGAACAGAGTACCTGGCCTTGCAAAGCTAGTGAGTGCAAATGAGACCATTGATTCCATTGTTCTAATAGCATCATGTCTTACCCCCCTCATCTGCTTGTCTGCAATAACTTGCTCTCTCTATCCTCCTTATATCCCTTTCCTGCCAACCTCTCTTACCTTTATTTCTAGGAATCCCATGTGTTAAGAATTCTACTGATGGTGCTAAGAGACACCAGGACCACTCCAACACTTACAAATGGAAATGTTTAATTGGGGCTGGCTTATAGTTCAGAGGTTTAGTTCCTTTTCATCCATGGCAGGAAACATGGCAGAACTCAGATAGACCTGGAGCTGGAGTGGTAGCTGAGAGTTTTATATCTGAATCATCAGACAGCAGGATGAGAGAGTCACACTGGGCCTGACTTGAGCATCTGAGAACTCAAAGTCCACCCCAAGTGACATTTTCCTCCATCCTTATAGTGCCACTCCAAATGAACATATGGGGGCCATTTTAATTTAAACCACCACACATTTTATTTTAAATAAATAGAGATGTTCACACTGCTTGTCATTTTTTTCTCCCTATCCTGGCTCAGGTGTATAAGAGAGACATGCTATGTGATCTCACTGTCACAAAGGAACAGCCATGCATCTGTGGGCTCTTATCTGATACACAGGGGATGACGAAGGAACTGCTTTCATCCCTAATTGCATTACATTCTGTCACCTGGATCCTAAAGGTTTGCCATCTTAGGAGGTTGTGATGTCTACATTTTGGTTTGAACATAGTTGCTTCGTTATTTGGCTATAATTTTTCTGTCTATTTGGCCTAAATAATGAACCATTATAAAAGTGCCAAAGAAAAGAAAGACCAGGCACTACAATCTTCATCACACCCATATTATACTGGTCAGCTCAGGCCATAGCAAGATCAAGTTGCTCAAACAACAGAAATGCATTTCCTCCCACTTCTCGAGATTGGAAATGTGAGATGAGGGTCCGGCAAGTTTGAGTTCCTGCAAGAAGACTCTAAGGTAGCTGGTGGATGGTCGCTTTCTTACTGTCCTTACCTAAGCTTGGTGAGTGAGAGCTGGTGTCTCTCCTTCTGTTGGCTTTAGGGGTCTGGGATCATGGACCTTTCTGATTTCTTTCAAAGGGAATTTGTCCAAATATATCACTGAGTAAATATGTTTGCAATGGAAAGAGTGGCCCTGAGCTTCTGACAGCCTCATGTTGAGGTCACTGTCTTTCCATGTGTATCTCAAGCTGAGTGGATGGAAAATCCCAGTCAGCTTCCTAGTATGGAAAGAAAGCACCAATCATGGGCCTCTTCCTCTACTTCTTCAGAACTGCCCCAAACATTAGCAACTGTCTCATTGACCAAGAACACCAAAGTGTCTACATAATCTAGCTATAGGGCAGGAGGAGGTAGGGAGAAGGTAGGCAGTGGTTTGGGCAGATGATTAACATGGATTTCTAGATGACTCAGCAGAGTGGACATAAAACCCTAAACCATCTGCTTTTGCTGGGGGGAAATAAGCTGATAGAGGGTCAAGAGTCTTATCTGAGTAAGTCCAGTTCATAAAGACTAGGAGAGATGCCTCTCCTTTGTCCAGAACACAAATCTATGAACATAAAGAGACAGGTAAGGATGCTCCACAGATAGTAATAAGCAAAGATTCTATCAAATAACCCTGTTGTGTGTGGTTTTTAGATACCCTGCTTCATTCTCTGGGTGGGCAGTGCTTCCAGCCACCCACCCAGGTTCTCTTTGGATCCACCAATGGAAAACACTCACACACACACACACACACACACACACACACATACACACACATACACACACACATACACACACATACACACACACATACACACACACATACACACACATACACACACACATACACACACATACACACATACACACACATACACACACACATACACACACACACACACACACACACACACACACACACACACACCAGTTGGCTAATTCAAGGACTGGGCACTCCTAAACCTTCCCATGCTATCCAAGGCCCAATTGGGGAAGTGACCATTGGCCTGAAAACTCACATGGCTGGTTGGCTTAATCTCCTGCCACTACCGTGTCTCATTTTTCTTCTCGGGACCTTCTGATTCTCTTTGTGTCTTATCCTCACAATTCTCAGTGTCCTACCCTCTGCCCATTAGTTCCTGGCATTTTTATTGATAGATCAAAAATTGGAGACAAGGACCTTCAGTGTCTGGACATGCAGATTACAAGCATTAGCACCAATCTCCAACACAACCCTCATGAAGTGGGGTTATCTAATTTATTGGACAAAAATTAGAAATAACTTTTCACTAAGATGCTCAGCGAAGTTAATAGAACAATTCCAAAGGAGGCACAGAATAACCAATGCATAAATACAAGTGTTTTGGCACATGCTTGCTGTCCAAACACCTTTGGAAACAGATGTGAGGAACCGTTGAGAACAGGGGTCTAATCAATACCCCATCCAAAAATAATCAATTTCTGTATCCCTTCACCAAATGAATAAATAAGAAAGTATGGATGATATATATAATAGAATAGCATGTAGCTTCAAAGTATTTCTTCCCTATACAAGACATGGACATATTTTGGGAATTCTTTACTGAGTGAAAAATGGTGAATCACAGGACATCGGATACTGCATAATCTCACACTTACACCCAGGTCACAGCCTAGAAAAGCAGAATGATGCTGGGGTCTGTGGTCAATGAGCATAGCATGCCCTAAGCAAGGTGGACATGAATTCTAACCATCTCCTGTGCAGCCATGCTCCTGTCATCTACAGACGTTGCTTGCCACTGGAGAAGTTGCTAGGCACCTGCATTTCAATTTCAGTGTGCTCAACACAATTCGAAAAAAATGACAGAAGAATTCTAATGAACTTTCTTTTCTTGAAGTATCATTTAATTTGTCAATTTGGGGCAATTTCCTAAGTTTCTTTATATACTTGGATCACAACAGCCTACTCATGATTTTTAAGGTCTGTTACAATTGACAAATATATTACAGAGAAACTCCAGTACATACTTGTCCTAAATTCTTGAAAAAGTAGTCTGATTCTACTCCATGTCCCCTTTTCAGTTCTGCTTTATATTTATAATGGATGGAGGTCAGTCTTATCTTCTCTATTATTTTCATAGCCAGACAATCCGTTTACCTGGAGGGTTGCACGTCATCCTTTGGGGATGAGGACAGCTACTGCGATTAGTCATTGAGGCCACAAAGCAACTCAGCTTCTCCCTCAGATTTAGGAGAAAGGAGAACTAAAAATAATTCCAGTATAGACAAACAGTAAGGACTTCAGGGGACTTAGCCATGGGAAGAAAGGAAGAAAATGTTATCCTTTCACTGTATTCTTTCAAGGTGTTTTCCCCTCTTTTGTTTTATTATTCTATTGTTTACAATCATGGAGGAAGCTGAAGCGTTTCTCTGGATCATTGTAGGTGGTGATAGATAGATGCTGACATGATGGTGAGGCAGTAGCACGCCATTGTGAGTTTGCAGCTCCCACTGGGCTACGGATAGAGTGTATGAGTGTACGGATCAGAGCACGATTTCCCTTTTCACTGTGTCTCAGGAGAAAACAGTGCACAGCGAAATAGACGGAAGCAAATAAGACTGGTTAAAAGAAGGAATTTAAATAAAATAGATTAAGGTGGGGGCATGGTTAAAAGCAAGATGACTCACTTAACAAAGCCATAAAAGAGAAAAAATTGTTGCTACGTCTTAGACTTCCTACCTCATTTTCCCGAGATGTTTTTTCCACTTTAGTTACAATTTTAAGACCACAGAATAGTTAATAGACACATGATTACTTGAGTCATAAACTCAAAAAGTTAGTATTTCATTTCATTTTCCAAACCAACATTCTACATTGTTGCAATCAGATGAGTTGATTGAATAAACGCTCCTCTAGTAACAGGAGATGGCTCAGAAGCACTCCATGTATTAAATGGAACTATCAAGCAAGCATATATATTCTGAAGAAAATACATTTCAAAATTATCAGTAGCAAAGTTAGCACCATGTAGTTTACACACACAAGGGATAACAATTGATATAATGTGAAATATGTTCACATGCACTGAAAAATTTACAAGTTTAAAAAATAGGACAACATACACATACACACACACACACACTCTCACACACATGCAAACAGACACACATGTTCACATACACAAACATACACACACAGACATTGTTTGCAGTAACCTTTAGGTCAAAGTATCTGGATTAACCATAAATTCTATCTCGCTTCTACAATTTTCTAAGTCTCTTAAAAGGAGCAAATAAAGATTCCTAGGAAAAAGAAACATTTCAATGCTTGTTTTTATGAACTCTTATGTGTTGGGTAAAACAGAGAATCAGAAACACCCAGAAGTTACCCTGCTGATGTGGGTGTGTTTTCAAGATCTCTTAGGAATGATTTTTCTGTTGTGTTCATTTCTCTATTCTGCACTGAGCACAGGCTTTGCCTAGAGGGTAAAAATTACCAGCAGTCTCTGTTCTTGTTTTAGTCAAGGCCATGTAAGATGATGGATAAGGTGTATACAGCAGCAGTCTCACCAACTGCCCTTGAAAACTCAAGCAAATAGATGACATCACATTTCATTACCTGACCCTGATGAGGAATGGCATTTATAACGGGAACAGAAATGCCAGTGAAATTGAAGAGCTTTGAAACACCCCTTTAAGGCAAGGTGACGAATTAACCATTGATTTAATCTCAGAGAAGAAGATGGAGAAATAATACAGGAGGAACTGGGTTTCACATGAAGCTTATTCAAAAGGCTCTATCCTCACGGCTTTCAAATGGCACATTCACGATTGTGTGAATGGATTGATACTGGTAGTTACAGCCAAATGAATACACACAAAGGTCTTCATTGGATCCCATTAAATTCTGTAAGTGGGAGAGAAGAAAAACAAGAAGATTGCAAAGTAGAAGGTGCCCATGCCTGTCGCTCCCTATATTCCTGCTAATTCTCAGCTATACAGACAAGTGATTTTGTGAGTTTTGCTCTGGTTTGAGAATACTCAGTGGCATGAACTCTGGAGCCAGGAGGTTGGGTATCTCTCTATCTGGGTGAAGCTGTACAAACTATTTTAAATATCCTTTTCTTATTTTTTCCCTCAATCTCAAAAATAAAAGACAATGAAAACTTTTTCATAGAATCTTTTCAAATCTGAGGTGAATCAATATTGCATTTGTGAACACTTTTCTCTAGAAAGTGGCTCCCCACAAATGTTAATTGTTATGGATGCAACATTTTCATATGAATACTATTATCTGAGTATGGAATTGATTTGTGGTTTTGGGAATGTAGAAGAAAACACAAAGAACAAAATTACCTTTTGTTATTATCTCATTTATTCTGGGCAACCACTTTTTTCAACCCCTTACATTCATTGAGCCTCTTAATCTGTTAATCAATCATATAAGCTAGACACAGTTTTCATGTGCACTTTCACAAGGCAGAAAAATCAGTCTGCCCTCTGATACCGATATCCCTGAAAGGCAGCACAATATAATCCTATATGCTATGTGTCATTCTTCTTCCAAATGCCTTTCTATACATGAAACACAGTATATAGAATCATATTATGCCATAGCCCAAGGGAACAATGTCCAGCTGACCCCTATTCCATTAGACCACAAAGTAAACATAGTATTGATCTGTGACATTCATCTGTCAGAATTCACACTCCTCAAGAACAATGCCTTATATGATGTTGGCCCTAAGAATGGCTTTCCCTTTTGAATCCTGTCCTTACCCTTCTATGTTTATAGCCCATGGGACTCTTAAAATGCTTGCCTGTTCATCTATAAATTGTTTTATTGATTACTTCTGCAAACAGGCACTACTTGAGGTATAGTGTCTCAGTGGTAAACAGGGTAAGAGAGTCCCTGACTTAATGGTACTTAAAGTCTTTGGGGCAAAGAAACGTGCTTATTAATAACCACATATGAAGGCTTGGGGGCTTAACTCATTTAATTATCCACTGAACACTCACCAAAGCACACCTCTCCAGAAAGAATGAAAGGTTGTATTTCTTGGGAATGAAGATTAAATAATGGAAGTGATGGTTATAAGGAAAGAGTACAGAACCGGAAATTTCTAAGATGCTCAAAGAGAGGAAATCAGATCAAATACTTTTATAAACTTTCCCAGTATATTGAATGTTTTCATTATCTTTGACTTAAAAGGACTTTTCTCAGATATACTACCTCTTGGTAATACAAAGTCTAAACATTCTATCTTTAAATTATTTTATCTAGTGATAAAATCAATTGTAATTTCAAATATAATAAAATTGTATCATCAAGTTTTTAGAGAAAAAATTTCCTCTTTCCCTATGCTCTTTCTTCTTTCCTTTCTCATTTCCTCCTTCCTTCTCTTCCCAACTCCACCCATATACATCCATTATACTACATGATAAAAATGTCACGGATTATGGTAATGTTTGTTTCTGTTGATGAAAGTATATATTCATGGTGGTTTATCTTTGTGTTTTCTTCCCTATGCAAATTAGTCATAGTAAATGTCAGGTTTTTGGGAAATGTAATTTTCTTAGGAAAGATGCTGAGAGGCAGGGGAGATGTTCAAATGGTTAGGTGTGCTTGGGGCGAGTCTTCAGTGGATAAATCTTGCTATTAACTGTTTGCTTGAGCCAGGTCAGAGAGTCAGCTGTTAATTGTTTGGGAATTTTGTAAGATAGTTATCAAAAAAGCCATGATTTAAAAATTAAAATATAAAGATCTAAAATTAATTAAAAGTAAAAGAATAAGGGAAGTAATAGTCACCCCCTCCCCTCACAGATGCAGCATTTACTGCAGAGGTTCAAGTCTCAGCGCTCACATGACAGGGAGTGACTGTAACTGCAGTCAGGGTATGAGACATCCTCTTCTGGCCTACATGGGGACAGCTCACACGCAGGTCAAGCACATGCAGGTGCAAGACTCATACACATAATGTAAAAATAAATTTTCTTAACCACGGAGATTGATATTGAAATAAATGCTTGGAAATGCTTGTTAGAGAAGACCTGTTTACAGAGATCTTGTAGAATTAAAAAATGCTATAGATAAGATGCATTTATCTTTATAATGCAGATAGGTACATTTCATCTGTATGTGTGCCTACAGTATGTATAGAGTTCCACATAGATGGAGCTCTGATTGAATGTTGAGTTTTCCTAATGAAACAATTTCCTGTTATCCCAAGATAGGCAGAAAGAGCAGACACAGAGGAATATAGTTCTTTCTAACTAGGGACACAGTTTTCATGGGGTGTCATATGCTGGTTGTAATTAAGCTCATAAGGATGGGTGCTCTAAAAGCAGTCTTCTGTGTGATATCGGAGGGGGGGTTCTTCTTGTATTTGGAATGTTTCCCTTGAAGTGGCATTATCCTGCATTATCTGTAGCTTACTCATGCCTCTCTGCCTGTGGTGGATCTTTACAGTCAGCGCATTTGGGCCTGTCAACATTGGAGGTTTTCATACTGCATTTGTTTGATCATTTATCCTTTTCATTGATCAGTTTGCTTTCTTTGTTTCCAGGGATATTAGTTGGAGTGTAAGACTAATAACCTTTAATATAGTTTACCTTTCCAATTATATTTTGTTTCACTTCTGAAATGTTTTATGGTTCACAAACACTCGCTGTTTACGTCCTAGCCCTTCCATGGAAGTTTGTTTTGAAAGCCCATTGATAGTCATTGGCTCCCTCCTGTTCTAAGATTGGCACAGTGGCTGTTGCATTTTCTTTTTCTGTTTTACAAAGCAATTTTTTAACTCCCTCATAAAGTAGTCATTAGGAGATTATATAAACATATTGTTTTTACATCTCCAAGTTATGTTTCATCTAGGCTTGTATTATCTTGTTCATGTTCTTTGGGCTGTCTGCTCTTAGGCTATCATATCTTTTCAGCTCTCTCATGAGGCATGGTTATCTTTCTATTCAAGGATAAGGAATACAGAACTAGAACCCCAGTGTGCAGTTTGCCCTAGAGTGATGTGAATTGACTATTTGACTAGGGGATTTTATTTTGGGAATCACTTTACATGGACTTACTATTGCTTTTTTTATCTTTACTTATTTTAGCAAAGTCTCTGCTTTCAGTGAAATATTGCCGAATATTTCTTCTCGCAGGAAGACCCAAATAGAGTATCATGTTTGCTGCAGAGGACAGTAGCTACTTTCTACATATAAGGAACTGTAGATTTTAATGCTTAGTGTTAGATCTCCATCTCCTGATACCTCATCTTCCTGAGATATTTGCACTTGCCCTTTCAGAATTCTAAGCCTTTCTGGTTGTGGAAGGTAATCACTCCGCTCCTTTTCCCATCTCCTCCCCTCTTGCCACCCCTTCCTGTTCTAGACGCTCAGGCTTCTTTAGTATGTCTGCTGAAGTCTTTATTTTCTGAGGATCCTCTTCAAGTTCCTTCCTACTAACATAGCTTTGCACTCCTGCCTCTCATTCTCAAGAGCATGTGAGATGGGTGAGGAATAAATACATACGTTTATGTTAGCTGGAAGAGCAGAAGCCACTCTGGGTGTTTTGCAGAGGTCAGGACCCTAAGACACAGGTAGTAAGAAGTCTAGTAATTGCAAGATCTTGAAGTTAGATGATCATAAAAGCTTCAATTTAACTTCTTTTAGAGATGTCTCTCTCTTTCTTTCATTCTTTCTTTCTTTGTTTACCTTTCTGGTCTTTTGCTCATATATTATGGTTTTCAATTTTCTGTTTTACTGGAGTGTGTGTGTGTGTGTGTGTGTGTGTGTGTGTGTGTACTGTATATGTTTTTCTCATGCCTTTTCTTTGTTTTGTTTTGTTTTATTTTTGTTTATTTGTTTCCTTGAGAGAGACTGTGCATGTGTGGGGGGGGGCATGAAGTCGGAAGAGTGGGGAGGTAGAGAGGATTAGCAGAGATGAGGGAGGGGAAACTAATCAGAATAAATCATATGAAAAAATAATTTCAATTAAAAAAAAAGAAACAAAAGGGCTAGAGAGATGCTCAGTGGTTAAGAGCACTGACTGGTCTTCCAGAGGTCCTGAGATCAATTCCCAGCAACCACATGGTGGCTCACAACCATCTGTAAAGAGATCCGATGCCCTCTTCTGGTGTGTCTGAAGACAGCTACAGTGTACTCACATACATAAAATAAATAAATTTTCAACAAACAAACAAAAAGAGCAAAGATCACGAACAGCCACCACTGTGCTTCTGAGGTGCTCAAAAACCAAAATGAGGCAATTCTCAGTAAAGTACCAAGTATTTCACACTTTTGGCCAACACTGTGGATACATAATCATGGTGTCGTGCAGAATAATCTTTTGTTGTTGTTGTTTAGTTTTTGAGACAGGGTCTTGCTGTATAGCTCACACTGGGCTATAACTCACAGTCCTGGGTCTTAGCTTCCCAAATATTGGGATTATGTAAGTGCACTATCACTCCTGGCTGAGATCACATCGACACAGACAACCTCGGTGCCAATGCCAAACAGGCAGTACTTTCCATTTCACTGAACCTTGGAGTTTCCTGCAGAAACCAGAGCTAAGCCTTAGAAGCAGTAATGCCTGTCTATAAAGCAAGTGCACGTTCATCATTAGTGTTTGAGCTTGTGTAACTATCAAGACATCTAGAATAGTAAATAACTTTGATTTGTTGGGGTTTTGTTGTTATTGTTGTTGTTGTTTGGTTGTTTTTTATATTTAATTATCCAGACTTCTAGAAAAACAAATAACTGGTTTGCTGGAGGTTTTTGTTATTGTTGTTGTTTGGTTGCTTCTTTTATTTTATAAAATTGGACAGAAGAGTTCTTGTATGGTGTCATCATATTTAATCTCTGCTATGGTTGATAATAACCTTTCTCTTTTTTTTTTTACTTAGAATTTTATGAAAGAATAAGAGGCTGGCAATATCCGCTGTCTTTTTACTGTATTTTAACAGTAAGCTAGCACATTAATATGAGGGTGTTGTAACTTCACAATCTCCCGTTTATCAGCTCTCACTTAGTTTTATTCCAGGAAAGAGCTCCTTACAGAAACACCTCCAGCAGCGTTTAGCTTTATTTCATCTCAGCTTCCCCAAGAGACAAGTTAAGAGCATAGATCACAAGTTCTGAGGATATTACTTTCATTTATATCTTTATAAATTTAGATAGACAATTTTATAACAATGACACTAAAAATCCGAAACAAAAGGAGTCGTATGTATAAGGCATAAATCATCCTTACGGGAATGTTATTATTTAACTTGGAAGGCATTGTTTCTTTCTGTTTTCATTATTTTGGTTTGAGAGGCTGCCTTCAAAGTAGTAGTTTCTTCCCACAATACAAAGCCAGCAGATCATACACAAAGTACGGAGAGAGTCTGGGTCTAGTGTACTATGTCAGTTCTTCTTGGAGGTTTTGATAAGAAGTCAAAATTCTCAGACCTCTCGTTGTAGATTCCAGGTACAAGAAAAGCTCACTTTGCATTTAGAAGCCAGGCTTCAGCCACTGGAAAGTTCTTTTAAAATATCGGAACTTTTTAATGAAAATCTGTTGATTGCACAAAACAACTTTGATTGTGGTAATTTGCATATGTATATATGGTGTACTTTGGTCATGTTTCTCCCTCATTACCCACTTTTACATCCCTAGCCCTCTCTGCTGGACTCCCTTCTCTCAACAGTCTCTCTTACTTTCATGCCTTTCTTTTTAAAATTTAGGTTCCTTATATGAAAGAAAATACCATACTCACTATACTTCCAACTATAAAATTATTTTCATTGCTACATCATGGCTCTAATTTTGCTGCTTTGTATGATAATGCAAATATCCATGTTTTCCTATTGTCTTAGGAGGCTCCCATGAAAGGGCCATTCAACGTCTTTAAAGAGTCTCAAGGCTCACAGGCTGAGAACTATTGTTTTAGCCTCTCCATTCACATGCTTTCCCGTGTTCCTATGTGGCTAACATGTGACTTTAGTGCCTGGATTTTATAACTTTTCACATTTAACCTTTAGATATTTGCTACATGGTTACCTGTCATTGTATTTTAAAAAGAAAATCCTGTTTATCTTGGCTTATTGTAGCTTTGACTCTCATTATCTCAATGTCTCTAAGTTTACATTGTCTGTGCAGAGTTCAGGCTCACCAAATGCAAGTTGGGATTTAATTACAAGTCTAAGTTATGAAAGAATCCCATACTTTCCTCTTCCTAATATGAGACTTAAATGCCAACTGTAAAACTTTTTCTATATGTGAGAAAATTTTTCAGTAGCTGGGGTTGTTAAATATTGGAATAGCTTTCCTAGTACGATATTAAATGTTCCATCCGAAGACATCTTCAATTAGATAACTGCCTCTCTTGAGAAAATTTAATGTAAGGGAACTAAGAAGTAGAAAATGACAAAACCATGAAACTAGATGTGGTGTCTGTGTGTTTATATGTGTGTCTGTGCATGTATGTGGGTGCATGTGTGTGTATGAGCATGAATATGAATATACACTATATAGACATATTAGTTTGGTTGTGCAAAATTGTGATTATTCAAGAAACTGCCATCAGAATTTCATATATAAAAATGGTGAAATGGATACTTAGAACAATTTGCAAATTCATTTGGAATAACCAAAAACACAGTATAGAGGAAACTATCTTCAACAATAAAAGAGCTTTGGGGAGAATCACCATCCCTAACCTCAAGCTGTATTACAGCACAATCATGATAAAAAAAAAACTGCATGGTACAGAGATAAATGGAAGAGAATTGAAGATCCAGAATTGAACCTACATGTGGATTGATGTGTATATGCAGATGAGGGCAGGCATAAGTTAAGGCAAGGCCTGCGATTGGGCAGTGGAATAAAGGACAGGGACAGTATTTTTGAAAGGTGGGAGAGAGGGAGAGAAGGAGGAAGAGGAGAAGATAGAGGAGGAGGACGACCAACCCCCATCTGGCTTTTTATCCACAGGTAGCTATGAATATCTTATAAGGAAAGGATTATCACAGGACAATTTGTTTTATCTAGGTGGGCAGTTTATATCAATATCATTTGGCTCTGAGTTTTTTGTGTGCATGTTTTGTGGAGTGAGAATTTACTGATATAAATTTGATTGATAAATTACAAACTTCTAGAGTTTTTGATTTTACCAGGATACTAGGAATTGTGACAATAACCACAGGGGGCAGATGCTGGGAGTGTGAGCTAAGTTCACAGCAGAGAGTCACAAGAGTATGACCACTGCTGGGGCTAGAGAGTAGCTGGCTCCAATGTGGGGTTAGCCACGGAGGCAGAAAGACCTACGGGGACAGAGTAGCAGGAGATAGTATGGCATGGTGCCTGGAGCTGCACATCATACTTTTAATATTTACCACTACATGCACACACCTATGGTCACTTGATCTTTGACAAAGGAGCTAAAAACATCCAGTGGACTACCCAAAGACTATACATGGACTGACCCTGGTCTCCAATCTCATAGGTAGCAATGAATAGCCTAGTAAGAGCACCAGGGGAAGGGGAGGCCCTTGGTCCTGCTAAGACGAAACCCCCAATGAAAGTGATTGTTGGGGGGAGGGCGGCAATGGGGGGAGGGTGGGGAGGGGAACACCCATAAAGAAGGGGAGGGGAGGGATTAGGGGGATGTTTGGCCGGAAACCGGGAAGGGGAATAACACTCGAAATGTAAATAAGAAATACTCAAGTTAATAAAGAAAAAAAAAACATCCAGTGGAAAAGACAGCATTTTCAACAAATGGTGCTTGTTCAACGTGGGGTCAGCATGTAGAAGAATGCAGATCGATCCATTCTTATCCCCCCTCTACAAAGTTCAAGTCCAAGTAGATCAAGGACCTCCATACATAACTATAATACAATGAAATGAATAGAAGAGAAAGTCAGGGAGAGCCACAAACACATTGGCACTGGGGAAATTTTTCTGAACAGAATACCAATGGCTTATGCTCTAAGATCACAATAGACATAGACGAATGGCACCTCATAATATTGCAAAGCTTCTGTAAGGCAAAGGACACTGTCAATTGGATAAAACTGCAACCAACAGATTGGGAAAAGATCTTTTCCCAATCCAAAATCTGATAGAGGCCTAATATCCAGTGTACACAAAGAACTCAAGAATAGGCTCAAGTGATTCAAATAACCCTATAGAAAAATGGGGTACAGCGCTAACAAAGAATTCTCAGCTGAGGAACATCAAATGGTCACAAAGCACCTAAAGAAATGTTCAACACCTTTAGCCATCAGGGAAATTCAAATCCTGATGAAACAACCCTGAGATTCCACCTCACACAAGTCAGAATGGCTAAGACCAAAAACTCAGGTGACAGAAGATGCTGGCGAGGGTGTGGAGAAATAGGAACACTCCTCCATTGTTGGTAGGATTGCAGACTGGTACAACCATTCTGGAAATCAGTCTGGAGGTTCCTCAGAAAATTGGACATTGCACTACCTGAGGACCCAGCTATACAACTCCTAGATATATACCCAAAAGATGCTCTAACATACAACAAAGACACATGATCCACTATGTTTATAGCAGCCTTATTTATAATAGCCAGAAGCTTGAAAGAACCCAGATGTCCTTCAAGAGAGGAATGGATACAGAAAATGTGGTACATCTACCCAATGAGTACTACCCAGCTATGACAATTACTTCATTAAATTCTTAGGCAAATGGATGGAAGTAGAAAATATCACCCTGAGTGAGATAAACCAGTCATAAAAGAACACACATGGTATGCATTCACGGATAAGTGGATATTCACCCAAAATACAATTCTAAATTGTAAAATACCCAAGATACAATTCACAGGCCATGTGAAGCTCAAGGAGAAGGAAGAACAAAATGTAGATGCTTCATTTCTTCTTAGAAGGGGGAACAAAATAGTCATAGGAGGAAATACACGGACAATGAGTGAAGCAGAAACTGAAGGAAAGGCCATCCAGAGACTGCCCCACCTGGGGATCCAACCCATATGCAGCCACCAAACCTTGCTCCTGTTGCTGATGCTGAGAAACGCTTGCTGACAGGAGCCTGGTGTGGATGTCTCCTGAGAGGCTCTGTTAGAACCTTACCAATACAGATGAGGATGCTTGCACCTAATCATTAGACTGAGCCTGGGGATCTCAATGGAGGAGTTTGAGAAAGGACTGAAGGAGCTGAAGGGATTTGCAATCTCATAGGAAGAATAACAGTATCAACCAACCAGACCCCCTAGGGCTCCCAGGGACTAAACCTCTAACTAAAGAATACACATGGAGGGACCCATGGCTCCAATCACATATGTAGCAGAGGATGGCATTGTCTGTCATCAATAGGAGGAGAAGCTCTTGGTTCTGTGAAAGCTGGTTTTCCCAGTGCAGGGGAATGCCCAGGTGGTAAGGTGAGAATGGGTAGGTGGGAGGGGAGCATCCTTATAGAAGCAGGAGGAGAGGGGATGGGCGAGGAGGAACCAGGAAAGGGGATAACATTGGAAATGTAAATATATAAAATATCCAATAAATAATAAATTAAAAAAATAAAATAGGAATTAAACTCAGGACCAAAAGACAAGGTTGCTTACTAAGATGTATAATAGAGCCTAGAACTTTGGCCTCTTTGTCTTCTTTTAAAGTGTGTGTGTGTGTGTGTGTGTGTGTGTTTTATGTATATAGAGGAAGAGGTAGATGTTTTCAATAACAAGGAGGCCATGATCAAGCAAAAAATACCTATGATCATTCAAAAATCATCTGTGGTGCCTGTCTTTCATGCTAACAAACCTTTGCTGCCTCCCTTTCACTTTTATTTGCCCTGTAGGTCCACCGAGCATAAGCACACCGACCTCTGTCGTTGGAGGTTTTTCTTGTACACTGACCACTGTCATCAGAGGTGCTTTTTGACAGATTGGCTTGTAGAATTTGTTTTGTTTGTCCTCTTTCACTGTATAACAAGCATCATTAGAGTCTTGGTAAAAAAAAAATCTGTTTGGAATTTGGTGCTTCTGATTTCCAACACAGCCTACTGGCTGCTATTAGAGATGCTGTCAATAGAGACCAGTTGTGTCTGAGTTTGAATTGAGATAGATATCAGGGCTTCTTCAAGGGAGAGCTAATGTCTTATGAACAATAAAGGAAGCATGCGATTTTTCCAGAAGTGGAAGTATTATTCATATGTAAATTGGAATTTTTTATGAGCTTTTCTGATGGGATCTTCACCGAGCCTTCTGATTAGACAAGACAAAAGGCGGTGTGCAGGTTCTGGCAGTTCTGGTGTCCGAGTTTCATTATGAAACCGGTGACATACCCAACTTCATGCTTCCCATCATCATTGCTCATTTCTTTTCTTTTTCCTTTTCATTTTGCTTTTTCTTACAGCTCTTGCCTTTTACTTTTGACTTTGTGAGTTCGGTGCTGCTGTGTTCTGTTCCTTGAACTTCCCTTCCTTTGACTATTTCTTTTCCTACGTGATTTTTAATGTCTTGTATTACCACCTGTTCCTGGTTCCTCCATCTTTTGGTATAGACAGATTATGAAACAGAGTTTAAGAGCAGACCCTATACTCCAGTCACCTGACTTTGAACCTTGGTTCAGCTGCTTACTAATTGGGGCACCTGGGCAAGACACTGAACTGTACTCTCTTAAAACTTTCTGTGTGGGAGCCTGATACAGATGTCTTCTGAGAGGGTCTGCCAGATCCTGACTAATACAGATAAGGAGGCTTAAAGCCAACCATCGGACTGATCACAGGGACCCCAGTGGAGGAGTTAGGGGAAGGACTGAAGGAGCTGAAGGGGCCTTATCTGGCATCAATGGGAGGAGAGACTCTTGGTCCTGTGAAGGCTTGATGCCCAGTGTAGAGGAATGCTAGGGCAGTGAGGTGGGAGTGGGTGAGTAGGTGGGGGAGCACCCTCATAGAAGCAGGTAAGGGGGGATTAGAGAGGTGGTTTGCAGAGGGAAAACCTGGAAAGGGGATAATATTTGAAATGTAGATGAAATATTCAGTTTAAAAATTTTTCTGTGTGAATAATATTTCCAATGGGTTAGTTTCCAAGGCAATAAAGTAAGATAATACGTAAAGGTGCTTAGGTGAGAAAGCAAGTCTCCTAATACATACCCAAACACACAGAGAGATATACATACATACATACATACATACATACATACATACATACATACATACATTTCACACTAATGGATAAGCTAGGATATATATTTCCCAATGAAGCTTTGTTTTTGCCTCTATAATGTTAATTATAAACCTTAATGATTTAATGCTAAGAAATAGAAGAGTTGGTTGTTTGAAACAAATTTTCCTAGTTATTTGTGTTTGTCTTTAAAGAAATCTATGAGAAAATAAACTAACCCTTAGGTGAATGCCTAACCCTTAGAGAAAATTAGCCAGCCCAGCTTCCTCTCACTTCTATGAGGCCAGGCATCTGTGTAAGATTGTCCCTTTTTTTTCTTTTTCTGGAAACATGGAGATTTAATGAGGCAGGAGAGAGAAGGAAGGTGCCTGTGTGCCAACAGGTCCTTCATTTGTCAACAAAGAGTGTGTGTGTGTGTGTGTGTGTGTGTGTGTGTGTGTGTGTGTGTTCACGTTATTATTTTTCTCTATATAATGAACTTAAAAACTAGTCACAATTCACCAGCTGTGGTGCAGTATACCCAAACCAAGCTAAATCAAAAGGCAGAAGGTCTGGTCCCTGCCCTCAAGAAACTACTAGTGCCCACCTGCTAAGCTGTGTGCTGTGTGAAGCAGGTGGCTATGCCCGTTGATGTCATTGATCTTAGAGATGTACTAGCAGTTGAGCCTTCTTCCAGTCTGTGTTAATGACCTCACAGCTGTTATTGTCTTTATCATTTGTTCTGTTGTTTCTTGCTGTCTGTGTAAAGTGCAGCTGTCTGGACACTTTATGATGAGAAATAAACTTTGGAATTTCCTGGGTGATCTGTTAGATTCCCTCCTCTCCTCTGATGTTTGTTTTGTTTTGGTTTGGTTGGGGGGATTTTGTTTTTTATTTTTCTTTTTCCCTGTAGGCAGAAATAGCTAAGTAAGAGAGCACCTGCTTATTCCTCAACAACAACCAAATGAATGCATACGGGCACCTCTTTAGCTTTTAATTAAACTCTTTGCAAAGTTACCATTGAGTCCATGCATCACAGTAGGATGTAAAGGGTCTCTTGTTGCCTGATAGGATTATCTGTGCTTTGCTTTATATATGACTTGTGCTAGACAGATGTGACAAGAGTAAATAATTGTTTTTGGTTTTCACCCAGGGAAAAAATGGAGAGTTTTGATAATAGTGCGATAAAACGACTGCAGAACTTCGAGTACACTATAAAGTCACAGAAATCGGGCAACCTACAGGAATCTAGGCGCAATTTTAATACATGGCCCACCGAGGGATGGAGACCATTTGTGTAGACTAAACATTTCCAGAGATTTCAGGAGTCATAACTTAACCAAAAAAACTCGAGTACTTCATGGCTTAGTAGTGGATACTTCTGGGACAGCTGCAGCCAAGGTAGATGAATTAGGAAACCCAACAGTGTAGATGCATTAGGAACCAGTGAGGCTACTGGACATGTTTGTTTTCAGCAGCATAATTCAAATATTACATTGATAGATATAGAGTTTTTTTTTCCTTAGCAGAGTTATAACGGGATCCCATTTTATCTAATTATTGGAATCTTAAGAGAGCAGTGGCCCCAGGCTTTGAAATAGTGCTGGCTGCATATATTTTGTAGTAAGTGGGACAAGTGTATAAATCTGCTGTAACAAAAGAGTTAATATTTATCAATTAGCTACTGTAATACTTAAATTCAATTTGGGCAGTGAAAAGAATCATTATATGGTGACATTAGGGTTTCTTGATTACTTGTTTTGTGTGCATGTACACACATATATCTAGTATCAATTATGTGTGTAGGTCCTAATTGATCATTTTGTTTTAAAATGACTCCTGCCAAGAATGCATGTGGTTAGAAATATGGAGTTAATTACATGGCTATGCAGCTCTGGGTGGTAGTTCTAGGTGGCGGTGGATCAGGAACAAGCAAAAAGTAACTCATAGGAATGAAACAAGGGGACTGTAGGGTCACCTACCCTGAGGAAATACCATTCCACACCAACATACCAGCAGGTGATGTCTCACCCCAATATGACGGATAATGTGAGAAAAGAGGACAGACAACTATAGAACAGCCATAGGAGACACCACTTGTGGCTCATGTCAGGCTGGCAATGTGATAGCCTCTGAGCTGTTCTATATAGTGAGTGACACACACCATAAAAAGAGATAGTGCTTCTTTTGTGGTGAATTAAAAGTCACTATCTTTGAAAGTATCAAAAGGTAATTTTGCTTAGAAGCTAATAAAACATTGGCTTGTGGCCAACAGAAGTCACAGAAGAGAAATATATCTAGCATACACTTGGTGCTTGTAAAATTTATATTATATTCTCCCCAAAAAAACAAAATTGGGAAGACTCCAAAGGCAACATCTCCAGTTTGGTAAATAGAGTGGATGGGGATTCTAAAGTAAACAATTCTAAGCAAATGATAAAACATTTCTAAGCAAATGTTAAAAACGGATCATGATATAATCAGACTTTATTTTGATGACAAATCATGTTCAAGAACATTAAGGAGGGAAGCTTAAAAGTCATTTGTGCAGTCACAGACTCTGTTTGTTTGTCCCATCCAAAGGAGAATGAAAAGAACCCAAAGAACAGCGAAAGTTCCTTGCACAGCTTAGCCACTGAGGGAAAGGCCTTACCTACTCTTTTCTTTTAAACATTTTATTCAAACAAAATATTTTGATTAGTTTTCTCTCCCCAGTGTTTCCCAAATCCTACCTATATCCATAAACACCAAATTTTATGATCTTTCTAACTCTCTTGAAAGGAGGAAAACTCAAAAACAGACAAACAAAACATTTAAGCCAAAGAGACAGGGGAGGAGGAGAGGGAGGTGGAGGAAGAGAGGAGGAGAGAATAGGAGGAGGAGGAGGAAGGCCAAATGAGATAAAAAGACCCTCCCAAACAAAAAACCAAACCAAACCAAAAACAACCAAACAACAACAACAACAACAAAAGCAACAGTCCACCATTGTTTGTTTTGTATGGGCTGACTATTCCTGAGCATGGGGCCTGTTTTGGAGTATGGTTGATATGCCCAGTGATGGGAAAAACTGAGCCTCTCTCTCTCTCTCTCTCTCTCTCTCTCTCTCTCTCTCTCTCTCTCTCTCTCTCTCTCTCTCTCTGTCTGCCATAGGTATCAATTGCTAATAATTGTTTGGTTAGGAGTGAGAGTATTTTTTTACCTTCCTCTTCTCAGTACTAGGATTTTTGTCTGTCTTGAACCTTGAACACACACTTGAACAGTGTGTGCATGTATACAAAATTGGAGATGTAGAGAAATACAGGTCAAAAGATAAAATAAAGCAGGTAAATGGGATAGATTAGTCTCGGGATCAAACTATATTTAACAATACCATATTATATTCATGGATTGTGTTTGATTGGTAATTGGTAATTTCACTAGCCGTATGGAGACAGTGGTTATGTAAAATGAGAGATATTTTCAGTTGATACAACTTAAGTCACCATCTTATTAATACAGTGTGTTTATATATAACTATGTCTTATAGCACATGCTATGTTCTTCAAACATTCACCTCAGGGTTTACTTTGAAATGCACAGGAATGTATTTAAAGAGGTAAAGAGAAGTGGTATGTACAGAGCATGGGATTGCTGCTTAAAAACCATGACCCATCAGACTGTGGGAAACTTTCCCAGAATTCTCTACGGGGATGTCTTCTTGGATCCTAAGTGTCAATTTTGTTATTCCAAACCTAACACTTTATCACTCAAAATACAGACCACTAAATCCTGTGAGGGATAGAAACTTGATGTGTATGACCTTTAAGAAAAAAAATCCATGTATTTAATGTATCACTTTGATATATTTCAAAACTCCACTCATTACTTTTTAACATAAAATATCATTTTATTGACTTAAAAACATACAGAAGACTAATAAAAATGCAGTCATCTTAATATATTTCAGCAGTTTCAGAAATCACTAAAAGTTTAAAAGGCATAATAAAGTTGACTGCCTATGTTCTATATTTAAGGACAAGTTTTGATTTCTTCATTGAAAAGCACCACATACAAATTAATCAGGAGCCCCATGCTTTTATAACGTAATTATTTAAATATTTTTAGACTAATTTGTCTTCCCTGGCCTTACGAACCTCTATTAAGGCAGAGAACAGCTCGTTCTTTCTTGCCTTGAATTTTCATTGATATGACTCAGTGATTGGCACATAAATATTTATAGGAACAGTGACTGAGTGAAACAGTGGAGCATGTGATTCCAAACTAAAATGGATAATTTATAAATATCATTGATAGTTGCTTATTAGCAAATTAAGTAATCTTGAATTGAAGCTGGAACTGACAAGAACATTCATGAACCTTAAAGTGATTGTCCAGTCCTAATGACAACAGATTAACAATAAGGGTTAATATTCCTTTTGCTTCCCTGAGACACTGTGGAAATGGGTTAGGGGAAATGTCTTTAAATGGCTTTGTAGCTCTATGCTTTATGTATCCACTAAAGGAGAAATTACAGAAGCTAACCATTTTAACACATTCATAACCTGTACATAATCTTTGCTGATTGCCCCAACTTTTAAGACTTTAAATAGTAGCTTACTAACTCTCTGCTTGAGCCCAAAAAATTGTGTTATGCATTTACATCTTGCCTTGACTTCATTCTGTAATAGAAAGCCATATGGCCATCCTATCTGAATTAAGAAGCACATAGTTAATTGATGCAAGAGTAGTTCTTCTGATCTCTGATAACATATCATCCTGGGGACCACTCTTGCAATTATTCATGATACTATTTACTATAAGAAAAATATCTATTAAGAGTATTCATGAAGATTTTATATTTTTCTTGTGTCCTTACTGCCCCACACTGGGAACATGAATGAGATCCTAACATGAGTTGACCTGAGTCTGCTATAGAACTTGAAGTGTTCAAGGTAGGCTATATTTCCTGGATCTAACTCACTCCCAGAAATAGATGAACCAGGTCCAGGAGGACACAAAGGAGCCTCTAGCAGGACAGTGATCATTGTTTTTGTTATAGAATATAAATTTTCAACCAACTGTCAGGGTGTCAAAGAAATCCAGGTATTATCATTCCCTCTTAATACATACATGGAGATTTTCAGGAAACAGTGAATGAATTACTAGAGGAATAATCAGTGTAAACTGAACATCTCAACAGCCATCCTGGTTCTGCTAATGTGATTCAATCTGACAACGGAATGCTCTCATCTTTTCTTTTTCTGATATAACAACTACCACATGTCAGGGACTGCACATTGCTAAAATGAGAAAACAAACCTTGCTACTCAAAGTAGCTTGATTGGTGGATTTGTTTTTTGATAAACATTTTTCTTTTATTGGGTCTTTTTAATTTCTAATGTTATCTCCTTTCCCAGTTTTCCCCTCCAGGAACCCACTATTCCATCTCCCCTCCCCCTGATTTTATAAAAGTGCTCCCTCAACTGACCCACCAACTCCCTCCTACCTCCCTGCCCTGACATTCCCCTACACTGGGGAAACAAGCCTTGACAGGACCAAGGGCCTCTCCTCCCACTGATGCCTGACAAGGCCATCCTCTGCTACATATGCGGATGAATTTATAGGTCTGTCCATGCTTACTCTTTGGGTAGTGGTTTAGTCCCTGGGAGTTCTGGTTGGTTAGTTTTGTTGTTCTTTTGGGGTTGCAAGGCCCTTCATTTCCTTCAGTCCTTTCTCTAACTCCTCCATTGGGAATGCCATTCTCAGTTCAATGGTTGGCTGTGAGCATCCTCCTCTGTAGTTGTCAGGGTCTGGCAGAGTGTCTTAGAGAACAGCTATATCAGGTTCCTGTCAGCATGCATTTCTTGGCATCTGCAATATTGTCTGGGTTTGGTGGCTGTATCTTGGATGGATCCCCATGTGTGACAGTCTCTAGATGGCCTTTCCTTCAATCTCTGCACCACACTTTGTCTCCATATTTCCTCCTGTGAGTAGTTTTTGTTCCCCCTTCTAAGAAGAACTGAAGCATCCACACTTGGTCTTTATTCTTCTTGAGCTTCATGTGGACTGTGAATTGTATCTTGGGTAATTCCAAGCTTTTGGGCTAATATCCACTTATCAGTGAGTGCATACCATGTGTGCTCTTTTGTGATTGGGTTACCTCACTCAGGATGATATTTTCTAGTTCCATCCATTTGCCTAAGAATTTTATGAAGTCATTGTTTTTAATAGCTGAGTAGTATTTCATTGTGTAAATGTTCCACATTTTCTGTATCCATTCCTCTGTTGAAGGGCATCTGGGTTCTTTCCAGCTTCTGGCTATTATAAATAAGGCTGCTATGAACATAGTGGAGTATGTGTCCTTGTTATGTGTTGCAGCATCTTTTGGGTATATGCCCAGGTGGATTCTTACTTGGGTGTGTGTTGTGGGTGTGTTTGTGTGTGTACATCTCAGCTTTAGCTACTTAATCTCATGCTGGTCTAGATATTGTTAGATTATCTGGCAACTGATTTCTTACATTTTTTGGAAACCTAAGCATAAAATCAATCCTGTCACATGGATACATTTTTATGATGTTTTAGATAATAATGAAGAACTATGGCTATAATAATCACAAGACTATGAACAGCATTGCCTTGATAATTACTTCCCTTGGAAAGATTGAAACTCTTTTGATCCAGGTGAAGGACAATTTTCAACTAAGAGACCTAAAGAAATGTATCCAGAGTCCAGTCCATTGGCTTACTACTGGAGGATATAATTTTTACAAGTAAATATCATCTTTATTGTATGTAAAGAGAGAGAGTATATTCTGGCTTTTTAATGATGCTAAACTGAGTAGTGTAATAAATAACAGCATTTGTAGCATAGCATAGAATATGATAAATAGTATTATCAGTTACTTTTAGTTACCCAATGTTGGCTGAATAATGATCTCTGAAAAGATGCCCATGTCCTGTTTCTTAGAATCTATGAATATGAAAACTTATATGGACACTGTTGTTTGACTAAGTATCTCCTAGTGTCTGAATGCTAAAGATTTGATTCCCAAAATGGTACTACTGGAAGAAGGTACAAACATCTGGTGAAAAACTTTTCAGGCATTGGGAATATGACCCAGCATCAGGGAGAATTCCAGTCTGTTTCCTTTACTGACTCTCATTCCCTAGCCACAGGATGAGTTGTTTGTGCCTCTGACATAATATCCTGACTGATGCAAACCCAAATATAGCTTATTGACAGTAGATCATTGACAGAAACCTCCAAAACCATGAGCTAACCCAAACCCTGTATTAGCTGATTAGCTCATATATTTCAACTGCAGTTTAAAGCTAACATTACAAAATGAACTAATTTAACTATCTCTATGTAGAGAGATTCACTTTGATTATTCAGAAAGGAGATGATCTTTCATGATCACCAGGGCAAGAGAGAGAGAAGCAAGAAAATAAGGCCCAAGATGGAAATGTGGCAGTACAAGTCAGAATCATGTTGATGTACTTAACCGCAGAATACTGGTGACCTGTAGAACTGTAGGGTAATAGGAATGAAGTCCTCTCATTGGAGTTTCTAAAAAGAATCAATCCTGTGACATCTGGATTTTAGCCCACAGGATTAGTTTAGGCAACTGACCTCCTAAACCCTAAGCTCATAAGTTTGTGGTATTTTAAGCCACTGAGTTTGTGTCAATTGGTTGTAAGAATAACAAGAGATGGTTCATGTCCAGCCCATGGTGTCATGATGCGCTCTTTACCAGCTACAGAAGCTGCATCCATTTCTTGGCTTTGCATGTGTGTTCCCTACCTCCTTCTCAATTCTCACATCATTACTTTTCTCATATCTCCCCAACCCCCAAATTTCTTCATATCCCATGGGTAGTATTTGAGGGACATGACCATCTAAGAGGAACAGTGCTCCCAGTGGAAGGGGAAGCCCTTGGTCCTGCCAAGACTGAACCCCCAGTGAACGTGATTGTTGGGGGGAAGTAATAGGGGGATGATGGGGAGGGGAGTACCCATAGAGAAGGGGAAGGGGAGGGGTTGAGGGGTGTTGGCCCAGAAACCGGGAAAGGAATAACAATCAAAATGTAAATAAGAAATACCCAAGTTAATAAAGATGAAAAGAGAGAGAGAGAGAGAGAGAGAGAGAGAGAGACAGTGCTCAAAAAAAGAAGAAAAGAAAGAGAGGAAAGAAGGAAGGAAGGAAGGAAAGAAAGAAAGAAAGAAAGAAAGAAAGAAAGAAAGAAAGAAAGAAAGAAAGAAAGAAAGAGAGAAAGAGGAAAGAATCTGGTGAAATGGTAAAGAAGTCAAAAGTATCTACTGCTCTTCCAGAAGACATGTGTTCAGTTCCCAGCATCCATTTCAGGAAGCTAACAACTACCTGTAACTCCAGTTCCAGAGGACTCAACCCTTTTTGGATTCTCTGTGTGCCGACACTCATGTACAGAAACACACAGCTTAAAAAAAAATAATCTTTTTTAAAGAAAAGGAGAAAGGGTTCTAAGAATCCTTAAAAACTTTGTGATCCTTCTTTTCTATAAAACACAAAAAGGATTCTGCTCACAGCATGATTTCCTTATAGCTCATCCAAGAATCATACCTTAGAAATGATTTTATTAAAAAAAAACACAACTAGAAGCAAATTCAATTTCTGTCCCCCTCATGTCTGAGGTCAGGTTCCTCGCTGTGCTTTGCTTTCACCAAACTGAGCTAGAAGTCATGATGAACCCCACAGACAAACCCTTGGAATAGGGGGTGGGGAGGGGAAGAATTATAAGAGCCAGAGTGATCAAGGACACAAGGAGAGCAAGATTCACAAAATCAACTGGGCAGGGCTCATAAGGGCTCACGGAGATTCAAGAGGAAATCACAGAGCCCACATGTGTCTGCACTAGATGTTCTGCACATGTATGCTGTGGTGGTTTAGCTTGGGACTTTTTTGAGACTCCTAATAGTAGGAGTAGGGGTATCTCTTACTCCTTTGTTTGGTCTTGGTACTCTTTTCCTCCCATTGGGTTCCTTATTCAGCCTTGATATGAGGGTGTGTGCCTGGTCTTATTTCATTTGTTATTCTGGGTTTTGCAGATATCCCTGGAAGACCTGCTCTTTTAGGAAAGGAAACAGAGAAGCAGAGGATCTGGAGGAGAGGGAAGATGGGAAGAGGGAAGGGACTGGAAGGGAGGAGGGAGGCTGCAGTCAGGTTGCATTGTATAAGAGAAGAATCAAAGAAAAATAAAACAAAAGAAATAGTGATGAAAGCTGTGTTAATACTTGGTCTTGTCCATATGCTGCTTCTCTCAAAAATGTTTCTTCCCGTTTCTAATAAGGTAAGTGGGCAGACTAGTTCAATTATCATAGTGTCATCGGGAGGAAGGGGTATATAAAAATAATTAAGACGGAGGTTAACAGCAAAGGATAATGGCAATGTTTGGCATTTAGCAATAAGATTACAGAGGTAGCTAGTATCATTCAGGCAGATTTTTCTGATGTGATAAAGATGCACACTTTAAGAATCACTTCTCCAGAATGTCTGCTTCGAATCCCTCAATTCTGAAGGTGGTAGGATAAACATACATCTTCCTTCTTGGGGAACTATCAACAGTGGCTTTTGGTGAGAATGCTGAATATTTTTTCTTTGAAATTCCTAATTTCAAAGTCCTTTAAACTAAGGAAGATCATCTATGAGATAATTATAAGGAATGAATTGCTGAAGAAATTTATATAGCATTTCATCATACAACTAAATGTTGACTAGACCTGGCTATTGAATGACTGCTTTAACAGAAATGATAGAGTATGCAAAAGAGATATATTTTCACTAGAAAAGTTTATATAAGGGATACAGAAAATTGAGGTTGCTTTTGCCTAATACCCATGTGTCACTAGACTACGTGCTGACTGGTCCACTCATTCTCCCAAAAGGGCTTCTTCCACTCTTAGTCCTTCCTAAAAATGTCCTTACAGACCAACCCAGAGGCATGCCTCTCAGTTGATTCTAGAGTCCATCTACTTGACCATTAAGATTAACTATCACTATTTTAAAGTGACTTTTTGTTCTGACTGGCTTCTCAGGAGAGCTACTTGCTAATGTAGAAAATATTTTGTTTGATGTTGACAGCCATAACTTGACTACACAATAAGACTACATTATTTTTCTTTTGATACATTCCTTATTTTAGTTTTAAGTTAAATTACATTTTTAAGTTCATAGTTTTGTATATGTGTGTCCATGTTATTGTCCTCTTCTTATTAGTGGTTCAGTGAAGCTTCTAATGCCCATGCTTACATTTGTCTTAAACTAATAACTAGGCACCCAATAATATTTTAAACATAATTAAATATGTAGTAGGTGGTTAAATTGAGTTGAACATATTTATTTAAAATATTCATCCTTTATGTTTGGCTAGAACATTTCAAAATCCTTTCTTCTAGCTTTCTGAGATGCAAAGAACCTAAGTTATTTACAGCCATAACACTGCGATAGAATATTGACATTTCTTGCTCTAATTTAATTGCAGCTTAGATCAAGTCAGTATTTCCATCATTCCCCCTCCCTCCCTCCCTCCCTCCCTCCTTCTCTCTCTCTCTCTCACCTTCCATGCCTTAACCACTATTTTATTCACAATTTCTATGAGATTATTGCTCTCAGAAAATATAAGTTAAGTTTATGAAGCCCTTGCTTTTCTTAACTAAATTCTTTTAACAGGATGATCTACTTACACTGTAGTTGTCACAAATAATATAATTTTTGGGGTTTTTTGCATATTGACTAAATAGTATCCTGTGGTATACATACACCAAAATTTTTAACAGATTTATCCATCCATAGATAATTAAGTTGTTTCCCTTTTTGACTATGAAAAGTGATGAGATGAGCAAAACTGATGGTGCTTTTATACACTGATTCCATTTTTTTCTGGTAATGGCACATAGTAGGAGAATTGTGAGATCATTTGATAGCTCTGCTTTTACATTAAAAAAGTCATTCCCATCTGGGTATTGGTAAGATGCCTGGAACAAAAGCTGGAGAACCTGAGTTTGAATGCATAGAACTCATGTTCAAAGCTGGACACAGCGCTGAATCCACGTAACCCTAACTGTGGGGAAGGGTGACAGTGGTTGATAGATCCCTGACTTCATGTCCACTAAACCAATGAGCTTCAGGTTCACTGAAAATCCCAATCTTAAAAAAAATGAATAAATAAAGGTGGAGAATCCTCAAGGAAAGGCACCTTATACCAACCTCTGCCCTCCACAGACAGATGCAGATGCACAGGCCTACACTAACAGATATATACACCCTGCCCCCACCACACAAACACACAGTAAAATTTACCTATAATAGACAACATCATGGGTTTCCTCATGATATTTTAACACACAAATATACATTGATCATATTCCCTCCTATTGCCCTCTCTTGTCCCTTCCCAACTGGTCTCTTTCTGTGTTTAATATTTTTAACACATTGTTATGCTAACTTCCATCACAACACTTATTTGTATTTCCAACAGTATACAGCAATTCCCTTTTTTTTCCACAACCCCAAAGCCCTTAGTAACATGAGTCTTCTTGATACTAATCACTCCTATTTGGCTGAGTCATTGTGATCTTAATTCTATTCCTAGATGGTTAAGTGTTGTTGAGTTTTGTTTGTTACTGGACATTTTCATGCCTTCTCTTGACAGTTTTTTTATTTAGATCTATTGCCCACTTTTTAATCGGGCCATTTTTGTTTTGATATTAAGTTTGGGGAATTTCTCATATATTCTTGTTATCAATGCTGCTTCACATACACACATATGACATTTATATGTTATATATGTCTCTCTGTATAGATAAATCTATATATTATAAAACAGTTTTTTTAAGAACTGCAGTTCTTCAATCTTTATGATATGTTGTATTACATTGAGTGTATTTCTTTCTTTCTCAGTTCTGAATGGAAACAAGTTTCCCAAGTGCATTTAACATCTCTGTTTCACAACATTATCTTTGTTTAAAAGGATGCTGGACATCTGACAGGAGGAAAGAAATCATGGGTTTTTAACAACCACTCTGCAAAAGAAAAACGATGACAATTGTTTTACATATATTATCTCATTGAATTTCACCATTCTCTGACCCAGTAAATTGCTTCATACTTTGAAGTTACCAACTCAAAGATTTATTAACATTCCTGGAAGAAAGAGAGTTTGAATGCATGGTCTATGTAATCAATCCCAAAGCTCCCTATGTGCTTTGAACACAACCAACATGTCCTTGGAATGAGTGCAATTGATACAAATCTCTTCCCTTGATTAGTTCTAAAGTAGCTCAGAAAAGAGTAGATTGAGATCAGTGGAGAAGTTAAGCAAACAGTGTTTTAAATCTAGAGAGGACAGTGGAAGAGAAATTACATTACCAATATCATCAAAGTAAAAACCATGAATTATTCAGTATGACTCTAGATATTGATCAAGTTAAATGAATAAATGCTAACTTACCACACGGTAAAGATGAGAAGATTCATATTTTCTTCAATAAGTCATTAATTATACTTCTTACAATCTTCATTTTTCTTAGGCTTAGCCTAATCTGTAATAAGGTTTTGTTGCACTTTCACGAGTTATGTGATTCTTTTATTCTAAAATTCTATCAAAATTATCATTTATAATACTGCCCTAACTGTTCAATAGTGAAGTGATTCCACAAAGCCCTTTAGGATAATAGCTAGAGAGTAAAACTAAGTTCTTGATAGTCTTATAATTTTCATCAAACTCACTAATAGTATATTTTTTAATATTTCTTATCACCAACCTTTACCATTTTCTCACTAGACTGAAAATTCATCATGTTAAACCATAATGGATATGGTATGGTGTTATATTTCATTCTCTCAAAATCATTTGAATAAGTATTTCAATAGTTGACTACTCAGAACTATCTCACAGTTTTTTAATGTGTGATAGCAATCCTTCCTCCTGTTCTTAAATAGAAGTCCCCAAGCTCTATGCACTGTTTGGTTGTAGGTGTCTGCTTCTGTCTAAGTTGAACCTCGGCCTCCCTGCACATACATAGCAGAAGTAGAGCTTGGTCTTCATGTGGGTCCTGAACAACTGGAGTTGAATCTAACCCTCAAGCCTCTATGTGGGATATGTTATAGCTACTTTGTTTGCCCTTAGTGGGAGAGCATGTGCCTAGTCTCACAGAGACTTGATACACAAGGGTTGTGGCATGCCCAAGGGGGCCCTCACCCAGTCAAAAGAGAAGGGGTGTAGGGATGTGGGAAAGAATTGTGGGAGGGGGGTGACCAGGAAGCAGGGCAGTGAGTGGGTGGTAAAGTGAATTAATAAAATATTTAAACAATGAAAAATAACAATTTTTAAAAATGTGTGATTGTAGTAAAAAGTTCACTGGTTTAGCAGTTGCTAAAAAAAGGGGGATTGATTTAAATGCTGCATGTAAGTGCATTATTTTCAAGAAGAAGAGTTAATTTACTGGAATCCATTTTGGGTTTTCATTCAGACTCAAGTCTCAGAGAGGATATATGAATTATGGCTGGGCGTTGCATGCTGTTAATCTGAATTCTGCAGTTGCACGGAGGCATGCACTGAGGATCCAGCTTCGTTTTTGTTTTTCTGGCCCTGTGTTTTCCTGGCTCTTGTTTTGATTTATTTTACAGTGGCAGGATATGCTGGGAACTGCCGTGATTATAAGGAAAGAGGAGGCAAATAGCCTCTGTTGTATTTGATTTCCTTTAAAATCTACTTGCCTGTGAAAGACCTTGAATATTTTTATTAATAATTAATGGTTGTAAATCAAAAGGCTCCTTATGGTATCTATAAGATAAAGCAGAACTCTTTCAAAAATGGTTGGTTAATGCTCTTTAACCCTCCATCAAGATATATTTCTTAGATGCTGGAACTGCAGAGGATGCCTGCCACAAGAAGGAAGGAAACATCCTCTTCAGATGTAAGACAAGGAGTCTGAGATGTTCGCACATATTCTAGAGTCTTACAGTCATTTTCCCCAAAAGTATTGAGTCTTGGGAACCAACATGATGAAAAATGCCATATGGAGTGTATTGATTTGAAAATCATGCAGCTGTTTAAAGTTTTATTTATAATTATTAAGATGACTGTATAATTTTAATCTCAGCATAAGAATGAAATACTAACATGGTTTTTGGTCTACCAACCTTCACTATTAGCCTATATTTTCAACAATGTGTGTGTCGTGGTCATTGGGAAAAGTTCTGTCTATGTTTTTGGGTGTAGAAATTGATGAAGTCAATTGCTCTAAACTCTTCCAAGAGCTTTTGGCACTTATGGATGATAATCAGATGGATTATGGGGGTTGGTATGAATACTCTAAGAGATTATTGGTGATAGACCTAGATGGACTTGAAATTTAGGAGGTTTCTAAATTGGAAATAGTAATGCAAATATAAGGAACAGCTCTGCCACTAAAGGCATTGTTGAGACTTATACATTAAAGTAATCACATACATAACTTATCTGTCTACCATTTTGTTCCCTTTCAAAGAAAGCCGACACAGCTTCTTCCTCATTACAGCAAGCATCTGTGATGTAAGGCTGTTTGTTTGTTTTGATGTTTAGATGCATGGTCTTGCCATCTATCCTAGGTGGTTCTCTGACTTTTGATCTGTCTGCCTCTGCCTTGGCTGTATGCATGCTGTTACTGCATGTGTGCCTCACCTTGCCAAGCTCTGTGTGAACTGTTGAGCAGTTCAGAAAGAGGAAGGAAATTTTCAGTTGAACAGGAAGTCCTTAAAGCCAATGAGGAAACGGTTGGTTACCGACCTGATCTTTGTGCCCCTATTGTGCCAATGACTATGTCTCTTCAGGCTAGTGTTCAGTGTTGGTCTCAGAGGTCGCCAATGAGTAAGATTTGTCATTCATTTTATCCTCTGCACTTTCTAGCACTATAAAAGCAAGTCACTGAAGATGAAGCTTCCAGGCAAATACCCACTTGATTTGTCTGGGTTCTATGATTCAGTTACATGGTAGTTTCAGCAACAGGGGCTTACTGCCAAATTCTAGAGGGTAACTAATAGCGTTCTCAGTACCCTGCATCTTTATTACTTTTCTGTTGCTATGGTACAGTGCTCATGATGAAAGGAGAATTTACTTGGGGCTCATGGATTCAGAGAATGAAATGCTAGAAACTATTCCTAAGGTACTAAGGACATGCCTATGACTAGAACCATCATGAAGCCAACAGTCTAGTGACTGGAAGACAGTAGACAAGTAATAAGTGGGTGATATCTTAGAAAATAAGTACAAGGGAAGAAAAACAGTAATACTCCCAGAGGGGTAGGGAAATGAGGTGAGCGATCAGAGAAATCTCCTTAGGAAGCAACGTGTTGAGACAAGCCCTTGATAAGGACACTGTTGTATAAAGAGATGAGCAACAACTCATTTGAGCAGAAAAACATTATATGCGCAAAAGCATTTAAGATTGAGGAAAGAGATATAAGGTACAAAAGGAAAACATAATACTGAATGAAATTATATAATGAATAGAGCTCTGGTGGACAGTATAAGTGAGTTTTATGTTACATTCTACAGCAAAGCATTGAGGGTTTTAACCAAGAAGATCAAGTGATCCAATTTAGAGTTTTAAGTGATTTTCTCTTCCTGTTGAGTGAAAAGTGTGTTGCATGGAAAACAGAATAAAACTTGAAAAAATAGCAGAAGGAGTCTTATAGCTGTTGAGAGGATGACCAAAGATGGCCCCATGATTTTGTTTATTAAGAGATCCACTCTTCTGTGTCATCTGATTTCGTTAAAACTAACAAACAATACATTTTGATCAGCACCATTGACCACATACTTCTATGTCCTGGAAAGATTTTATTCTTTAAGGTTAAATTAGTGAACTGGTCAAAAGGAAGTATATACGTGATGCCTCAGTGCTCGAGAGGCAGAAAATTTGGAAGTTCACAGTCATAAACAGTAACAGTGAGTTTTAGGCTAGCCCAATCTACATAAGACCTTGTCTCACAAATTAAAATATTTTAAAGGTGATGTACATTGTGGCTAGCATTCCAGGTGAAGGTCAGAGTCATAACTGTTAGCATGTCACCACATTGTCAGGTGTCTCCTTCCTGCTAACTCACCACTATACTTATCTACTTGCTCAGGACTAAATCAGATGGGTCTCTCAGATACTAGTTAGATTGCTGTCCTTGCTGCTGCTGCTGTTGTTATTTAACCAATCATATAGAAATATTCAGAAAGGGTATTTTCTATTTTTTATTCACACATGATGTGTATAAGTAATATAGAAAATGGGGTGTCATGATGAGATCTTCATACATGCATACATTGCACTGGCTTGTTCACTTGCTGTTTTAATCTCCATTCCCCTCCCCCTTTTCTTACTCCCTGCCATATCCCTGAACTTCCCATCTTTATCATGCCCATCCTTTATTTCTTTATCATCTCCATTTTGTGAAATGCAGTTTTCTTCCATGCGTGGCATTATAAATTTTGTCACCTGTGACTACGCCCCATAGTCACACTTGATAGCGCAATTTAACAGTCGAATTTCTACTTCCTATTATGATTTTCAACACCCGGTACCAAAACTATCACAAGTTTTCCTTTCAGTAGTAGATTGAGAATGTCCAGACTTTGGAGGGAAATCTCATAACTGAAAACTCCAATCCGTTACACCTATCAACAACTAAACTAACTCATAATATCTAGGACTATTCTCTCATTTTATAATAATGCCTGTAATTGACATGAGAATAATCTCTTATATGGCTGAGATAGAAAGCTCTAACTATAAGTTCATTTAAAAAATTAAAAATCTACATATAATCTAATATTATTTAAAATTTGTTCATAATCAATATAATCCTCCCTATCCTTTAAATACACAGCCTCTTTTTACATTAATTGTCATTACATGGATATATGTATATAATATACATTCCTAAATATAAATTGCTCAGTCCATATAATGTCCCTTGTATGGATATTCTGGGGACTCACCATTGTCATGGAGCGACCAATGGAGCGACATGCTCAGTATTTCCCATTTCATTGCCCATGCTACTAAAAACCAAATTAAAGCCAAAATCTCTCTGGGGAAAACTCTTGGAAATCTAAACTCTTTCAGAATAAGTCTATTACTGCTTTATCCAGAACTCTTAGGATGTGATGTGCTACTTGGTTTCAGTTGAAGCTCATACAGATGTTTGGATGAATGAAGAAAATCACTTTTGCTGTTGTTGTGAGGACAGTGTCTCCCATGCATACTGATGCACCTCAGGGTTTGCTTAGCATAGATTTGAACTCAACTTGTTTTCTGGTTCATATTATGATAGCCAAAATGTTCAGAATTGTCATAATTTGCCTATTCTATGTATATGTGAAAACAACAGCAACATCTAGCCAGGTGATTTTATGACGTAGCTTACTTATTTTAAAGTGCATCTTTTTTATCCTCATAGCAAATAAACTCAAAATTATCTTGTCTCCATTACTACACACCTTGTTCTCTCTCAGCTCCCTCTTCCTGAATCAGAATCCATGTATCTAACCTGCACAGTACAGCAGTCTCTTCTCTCTCTCTCTCTCTCTCTCTCTCTCTCTCTCTCTCTCTCTCTCTCTCTCTCTCTCTTTCTCTCTCTCATATATTCATCTTCCCATGGAACTTCTGAGCTAACCTTGGTGGTTAGCTTCAGGAACATGTTTTAAAGTCATTTTCATTTTGATTATACTTTTGAAACATTGATTATAGGAAAACTTCACTTTCACCTTTCACTTCAGACTGTTTTTTGAAATTTTTAAATGGTATCTCAATGAGATGGATTAGGGAACTATTTGACAGATTTTTTTTCTTTCAACAGATGTCAAATCGAGTGCACCTTCATTCAGAGAGATTAAAAACATACTTTACATAAGCATCAAAATGCACTTTGCACAATTGCTGCAAATGTCACTGTTCGTTTCATTTGGGGACTGAGCTACAATGGATTGAATCCCTCTGATCCATGGTTCAAGGTTGTAGGGAAGTTTCATTTTGAATTCCTCCTACTTACAAGCTTTTGCACCAAGCGTGCAAGCTTGTACTTCACATCAATACTTCTAACTGAAACTGTAATTTCAAGTATGCGTACTTAAAACATTAAACAGCGAATGATCCCTAGCTCTCTGATGTAAGACTCTCTAGATTTCTATTTTCAGATGGGCTTCAGTCAATATAGCTAAGCATGCTTCCATAGTCATAAAAAGAGTAGCAGCCCAAGTACATTCGTGGTAGAAACTGGAATGAATTTGTGGGAGGCAATGGTTAGAAGCTGGGAGTGTATTTAGTAAATAGTATAATTAAAATTCCAGTTTTTAAGAAAACTAGCTAGTTTGTGGGAAAATAGTCTGGTGAGCCAACATTGAGAGAAGGCCCAAACCTATGTCTGGAATTTTTGATTGTTTTTGTGATTCAGGTGGTGTATAAGTTAACTTTCATTTGATGAGAGCCATAGTGACACTTGGTTCTTCCCTAGCCTTAAAGTACCATACGTCTCCATTTCTTAGCACAGGTGGATATCTTCTGCTAATAGAGTTTTAAGAATAATTGATGCCCTTGAATAGCCTGACTCTGTTTCTAAAGGGACCCTAGCTAATGCACAATATATATACACAGGATACTCACATACCTCTTCACCTAAGGGTGAAGATGTGTTTTGCGCAAAGAGCATCCTTATCACACACACAGTGTGAGAGACACAGAAACAATTTAAGAGTGGAAGGAAAAGACACAGAGAAGGAAAGAGAATTCTGTAAAGTAAAAAGACAAGGCACAGGTAGAGTGATGAAGGTATAACAGACCAAATGGAAATCGATGGTCAGTGGGCAAACACAGAAGGATGAAAAGAGAAACAGCCCTTTGGAGCTGATGTTCTTGGAAGGCATGGGCATGAAGACTGCTCCCGAGATTACCAGGAGTTGTAGCAGGCAGATATAATCAGGTATCACAGAAAATATAAAACAACCCTTTTTAAAGAAGACTGCCATTGTGGTAAGAAAGGATCATAATATGGATGCTAAAGAATATGAAGGGGGAACAATGGCTGGAAGGTAAATAAAAATTTTTAAATCACAAAAAAGAGTATGAACAATTAAGAAAATTGTTGAAATAGAAAAAGAATTTAAGGAGAGCTGATCATCATAACGGTCATAAATATTTTTAGTGCTACTACTCTATGCCTAGTATCCATAATTTAGCTGATTTAATCTCCATAAATTGCCCATAGAATGACTGACAATTATCATCTGTATTTGGATGAGCAAGTCAAGTCATAAGCAGTTCCTATAGACGAATATGGTGTCAGGATTTAAAGCATACACATTAAAGAGGTATACCTCTAATGAGTCTGTCACACTACCTGCCGAGGATAGAGAAAAAGGGACATTCAGTAGAGCATGACTATGACAGATCTACTCATAGGCAGGAATGAGATTATATGTGTGTTGAGGAATCAGCATCAGAAGGAGAAAGGGGAGAGGGCCCGGGACAACGCAATGCGTGACTTAGAAGGATAAAGTATAATGTTTCCCACTTGGTCCAGGAAGAAATGCCTTCCTATGTGGACACCCAGAGAAACAAAAGAGGAGCTTCTAGAGAATAATATGACTCACAGTGATCACTGGAGTGTGTGCTGGGAGTCTGCTAGGACGGAAATAAGTAATTACCAAATACCAGTTGGTGGCTGACACAGGATGACACTTACAGTAGGGGCTGCCAGCTTCTTAGCTCAGCTTGGAGTCTGGGAGCACAGGCTGAGCAGGCGATGCTGAGGGAGAAGGGGAGCTGTGATTGCATAGCCAAGGCAACTGGATGCTGTTAGGGACTTGTCCTCTATCTCTGTGATTGAAAGAGGGAAGGCTGGCAGAAAGTTGCAGTAAAATCGGTCCATGTAATTTTTATTGGCTTATGATTAAAGAGAAGCATTTTAAGATCTTATCTGAAAGATTATAAAATTTTTGAGTTTAAGCACACTCCATATCTTCAATTTTTCCCCATTTCTTCCACTGAAATATATTTCATTTTATAGAAATCCAATAAACCCTGTGACTTTATTGTTATCAAAGGGATTATAAGGAACTTCAGAAGTTGGTGGGAATGGCAGAGGTATCTATCAGAAGAAACTTTTCATGCTGTTTTCAAAGTTAACTCTTTTAGGGAGAATGAAGTTGCTGAAATAACTTCCAAGCTTTTCAATCATGATTCTACACAGCTAAGGTAGACATTGTGGCAGAACTATAACTGAGAGTTTGCTGAACCTAGGCATGTATTTCAGTATGAATTCTTGACAAATACAAACATAACAGTGGGTCCTAATGACACAAAATATAAAGTTCCATGGGCAGCATACATTTAAGGAGGATGCCCCTGTTGCCTCTTCCCTTTAGGAGAGGAAGAACAATGGCTAGACTATGAGATAAGAGCATGTATGCCCAGTCTATTTAGTATTCTTGACTGTTCATGACAGGAGCTCCAAAAAATCGAGTGAAAAGTTCACTTCAGCTTTTCATTCAGTCTGCTAACGAGGTCAATATGTTAGTACTCATTATATAAACAAGTCAACACCACCCCCCTCGGATACATTATTTTTTGATAGACAGGTGAATCACATGCTCCAAAGTACAGCAAATTCTTATTCTGAGCCGCCTTGCACAGGGTTCCCACCCCAATTTTATGGTCTGCCACACATTATAATGCTGCCTGTGCCCAAAGCCTGAGTCTCTAGGTAGCTGCAGCATGACATTTTCCCAGAGACAGTGGTGGGAATGTTTAATTGACCTCATTATTCCGGGATTCTTAAAGACTTCCAGAACGATGCCCATTCACAAGCAGTGAATGCTCTCTTGTGGTGTAAGACTTGGTCCAATTACTCTCTTGCATAGCATCAAGTGATGTGGTGACACCTACAGCAGAGCTCTGTGCATTCCAATGACTCCATTTCTGAATTTACTGTGACTCAAAACTTCTAGTGGCCCATAACGTTTTTTTTGTAAAAGAGACTAAACTTTGTGTCACTTATAGAATACTTTTGTCTCGATTCTGTTTTTGCTTCCTTGCGTGTTTTTTCTTTTCCTTTTGTTTTGGTTTACTAGGGATTTGGGTTTTGGTGTTGGTGGCTTCCTTTCTTTCTGTTAAAATAAAGTTCAAAATGTACAGTAAGGCTGTAAGATAACCACATAGGTATATCTCTTAAAAATCCACCAATGATCACAATGAGCTCAAATAATTGATTTTAAGGAAATTGACACTTCAATTCAAGTGTAGAAAATTTACAGTTACAGGCTCACCTTAGCCTCTCTTGAACTAAACCACTGAAAATAACTTAAGTTCATGACTGGAGTGGGAAAGAGCAGACAGAAGAATTAGGTTTCACAGATCAGCGCTCTGCCATAATTTTCAAACTTAGTGGCATTTAAAGGGCAACAATTTATATCTGATTTTTAATAATTTGTTGGATTAGATCAGGGTCTGTCCCTTTGGCATCATGAGCAGCATTCAGTTGGCTGTTAACCTGAGCTGAAGTAGTCAAGTATGCTGAACCTACATTTATTTACATGTACCTCAATGTACCTCTATGATCATTGTATTTTTTTCTGTAACAGTCTAGCTGTTCTCTAGAAAAATAGCTCTAATAAGGTGAGGTATGTGCATGTATATGTCAGTGTGTATAGTGGCAAGGTCAAAGTATTCACAATGAAGTAGATTTGACAATTGAAGTCTCATGAATATCTGTAGACAGAATTCAATATTACTCTGGAGACTTCAATTTTTTTCCATAAGGCCTCAATTATTTAATGTAGAACACACATGTGATGGAATTTAGTCTGTTGTTGCTTAAGTCTACTAATACAATCTTAACTCCATCTAAAAGACACAATTACAGCAATAATCCAGATTTATTTGACCAAATATGTGGATGCTCTGTCACAGACAGATTGACACACATAATTGACTATTAAATGCTCATGTGGGTTCTCTCATCTAGTTGTTCAGTCAAAGCTTCTGTATAGAGTGACTGCCAGTTTACTAGAGAAAAGGGATATCTTGCAAGCTTGCGCCAGAGGTTTCAAACCCCATTACTGCAATATCTACTAGTCAGAACAAGTCAGAGACATACTTCAGAGTGGACAGTTGTAGACCAGAAGTCATCACATCCCTCCCTCCAGTCATAGTGAGTCGTATTCCTCCCCCTAGAGTACTATCGCGTTGTAGCTATAAACTCATGCTCAAAGTTTATAAACCAGTGGATTTAAGGTATTTAGTGAGATTTTTCTCCTCCCACCTCATCCTACACACATCCAACTGGCAAGACATAGCCATGGGTTCAATAGTGACATCAATTATGAGGGCAAGGAACAGCTTTCTGATTGGATTTAAGACCCACTCCCTAGGAAAGAAAGCATTCCTAGTTCAGGAAATTTGTCTTAGAATCCATGGGTGGGGAATCTCAGGGACTTCTACTATCTTTCTTTCTAAATGGGCAAAATATCAAACAGCCCTCTAAATTCCTATCTCTGTACGCATACAGTGTGATGCCTCTCTCAGACATCATCAGAAATAGCCAAATATTCCTACACCTTGTCGCATTTCTACTAGCTTTTATTTTTCCGTGCTGTGGATATGATTTAATGAAAAACACCCATAAATGGTAAAAGCACAGCAAATTAAGTGTGAAGTGTGCAGTGCTCTGCCACAAATGGGAGATCTGTATCATCCCTCCTTAGTCTCAAGTCAAGTGCATAGTGGAAGAGGAGGCAAAAGGCTTGTAAGAGTTGGAGATGGAGAGGGACTGGAAGCAAACAGTATCTTGTGGCAGTGCCAGGTCTCCTGCACTCATAGCAGCTGTGCTCAGCTGCACAAAACCTGCACAGAAGCAAACCTGTAACATTCCAGCATGGATGAAGGAGGGTCTCACAGGCCCTTTTTCCCAGCTGAGTTGCTATTTAAGGTTAATGACCTCTGCTGGGAGGTAAATCAGTTTTTTGTTTTGTTTTAAGCATGTGGCTCATGGTAGATCCATTGACCAAGCTCTGAAGGAGTGTCCCGACACACATGACTATATGCAGAGCAGAAGCTGGACTCAGTGGGTTGTAAAAAAGAATGAACTATGACACAAAGTGGGAAGGTGGTGGGTAGTGAGTCTTGGGGGTTGTTATTGGAGAAAATGGGGGTTATTATCAAAATATATTGTATAAATAGATGAAATTCTTAATGAATTAAAAATATATATCTTTTTTAACATTTTGTATTTGAGTCTGAGAGTTATGATGCTATTGGAAAACATCTTTAAGATGTTTAGACATTTTTCTAAGTTAACATCTCTCAAAGATTTAGTGAGATTATTCTACATTATATCCCATCTCATGGTTTGAGAGTGACCTCAAGGCCATTTTTTACTTTCAAAAGAGTAAGAATGCTAAGATATAGTCACTATTGAGGATGTCTTATGGCACCCTTTCATAGAGAATGGTATTATACTTAATCAGTTGTAGGTTTATTGTCTTCTACCTTTTATTAGTGATATTATTAGAAATAAATGGCTATATTTTGGAACTTCTAACTTGTTGTTCATAAAATAGAAACTGTAGCATAAAAATACTGGATATGAGGTGTCCAAAGCTCTGGGAGTCAAATGTCTATGGTATATTAATGCTACAAATGACAAATTGACAGTTTTCAAGTAGATGGAGGTTTTCCATAGACACTGAAAGGATCAATGTTGTTTCCTCATAGCAGGGCCAGATCATAACCAATAATTCATGCTTACAAAAGTAAAGAATATTTATGGTAAAGTGGTAAAAACTTGAAGGATAAAAAGAGATTAACCATTGGCCCAAAAAAGCTATTGTACTTAGTATAAGTGGCAATTTTAAATCCTGGATCGCAGTGATATAAGAACATACTGTAATAAAGATTGGAATCACAGGGTAGCACAAGATCTTCTGTGATTTAAAGAAACAATCAAGAAACCCCTGAATGTTGAAATGAGATGTAGAGGCTTAAGAGTCCTCCATCGAAAATCATAACCTCACAAAAATCCAAGCAATTAAGATTTATATACTAATAGTGGTTATGAAGTGGTTATGTGGCCTAAAAGGAAGAGAGAAACTTGATAGCTTACAAAGATTTCCAAGTTATACTCTAAAACCTGTTACAAACAATAGTGGAAATTGGACTTAATATGTGGCCACATTTTGAGCATGGTTTGGAAAAAGACATCTGGCTAAACTAGGAATGGGTAGAATGTCACATGGCTCTTGATGTCGACTTTAGCTTTTGTTTTTATAGGATGATAATTATCCTCTCAGTTATTCTCAGGCTCCTTTTCGTGGCGGGCAAACTGTCTGCAGCATCTGTGACTCCTCATACTCTTTGCTCAGGTTGGTCATCTTCCTAGAGCATGTTCCTCCCTAGCAGGTAATTGGACTCCTCAATGTTCCTGTCTGCATCTCATTTACACACTGAGAATTTTTCTGGATCTGCTTAAATCTTATCTTTCCTCACGCTCGTTATTAGTCTACTCTGAAAGCTAATGCCACGGTTGTTTTCCATTGATAGATTCTGAATGGAATAAGATAAGGTTTCTTAAAGCCATGTTTAGGGAGAAGTATGAAGCCCTGATTCAAAAAAGAAGACATTGAGAATGGGAAAGCATACATGCATACATCCATAAATGCATATACTCATACAGTTCTTATTAGGGAAGCTAGTTTCTTTTTCTTCTGGTATAGTTCCATTAAAAATTCAGATACTTTCTTTAAAGACTGCATTTCTCTATCGGTGTTCCCCTCCCCATCGTCCCCCCATTACTGCCCTCCCCCAACAATCACGTTCACTGGGGGTTCAGTCTTAGCAGGACCAAGGGCTTCCCCTTCAACTGGTGATCTTACTAGGCTATTCATTGCTACCTATGAGGTCAGAGTCCAGAGTCCAGGGTCAGTCCATGTATAGTCTTTAGGTAGTGGCTTAGTCCCTGCTCTGGTTGGTTGGCATTGTTGTTCATATGGGATCTTGAGCTCCTTCAAGCTCTTCGAGTTCTTTCTCTGATTCCTTAAACGGGGGTCCTGTTCTCAGTTCAGTGGTTTGCTGCTGGCATTCGCCTATGTATTTGCTGTATTCTGGCTGTGTCTCTCAGGAGCGATCTACATCCGGCTCCTGTCGGCCTGCACTTCTTCACTTCATCCATCTTGTCTAATTGGATGGCTGTATATGTATGGGCCACATGTGGGGCAGGCTCTGAATGGGTGTTCCTTCTGTGTCTGTTTTAATCTTTGCCTCTCTATTCCCTGCCAAGGGTATTCTTGTTCCCCTTTTAAAGAAGGAGTGAAGCATTCACATTTTGATCATCAGTCTTGAGTTTCATTTGTTCTAGGCATCTAGGGTAATTCAAGCATTTGGGCTAATAGCCTCTTATCAATGAGTGCATACCATGGGTGTTTTTCTGTGATTGGGTTACCTCACTCAGGATGATATTTTCCAGTTCCATCCATTTGCCTATGAATTTCATAAAGTCATTGTTTTTGATAGCTGAGTAATATTCCATTGTGTAGATGTACCACATTTTCTGTATCCATTCCTCTGTTGAAGGGCATCCGGGTTATTTCCAGCTTCTGGCTATTATAAATAAGGCTGCTATAAACATAGTGGAGCACGTGTCTTTTTTATATGTTAGGGCATCTTTTGGGTATATGCCCAAGAGAGGTATAGCTGGATCCTCAGGCAGTTCAATGTCCAATATTCTGAGGAACCTCCAGACTGATTTCCAGAATGGTTGTACCAGTCTGTAATCCCACCAAAAATGGAGGAGTGTTCCTCTTTCTCCACATCCTTGCCAGCATTTACTGTCACTTGAGTTTTTTATCTTAGCCATTCTCACTGGTGTGAGGTGAAATCTCAGGGTTGTTTTGATTTGCATTTCCCTTATGACTAAAGATGTTGAACATTTCTTTAGGTGTTTCTCAGCCATTCGGCATTCCTCAGCTGTGAATTCTTTGTTTAGCTCTGAACCCCATTTTTAATAGGGTTATTTGTCTCCCTGTGGTCTAACTTCTTGAGTTCTTTGTATATTTTGGATATAAGGCCTCTATCTGTTGTAGGATTGGTAAAGGTCTTTTCCCAATCTGTTGGTTGCCATTTTGTCCTAACCACAATGTCCTTTGCCTTACAGAAGCTTTACAGTTTTATGAGATCCCATTTGTCGATTCTTGATCTTAGAGCATAAGCCATTGGTGTTTTGTTCAGGAAATTTTTTCCAGTGCCCATGTGTTCCAGATGCTTCCCTAATTTTTCTTCTATTAGTTTGAGTGTATCTGGTTTGATGTGGAGGTCCTTTATCCACTTGGACTTAAGCTTTGTACAGGGTGATAAGCATGGATCTATCTGCATTCTTCTACATGTTGACCTCCAGTTGAACCAGCACCATTTGCTGAAAATGCTATCTTTTTTCCATTGGATGGTTTTGGCTCCTTTGTCAAAAATTAAGTACCCATAGGTGTGTGGGTTCATTTCTGGGTCTTCAATTCTGTTCCATTGGTCTATCTGTCTGTCTCTGTACCACTACCATGCAGTTTTTATCACTATTGCTCTGTAATACTGCTTGAGTTCAGGGATAGTGATTCCCCCTGAAGTCCTTTTATTGTTGAGGATAGTTTTAGCTATCCCGGGTTTTTTGTTATTCCAGATGAATTTGCAAATTGTTCTGTCTAACTCTTTGAAGAATTGGATTGGTATTTTGATGGGGATTGCATTGAATCTGTAGATCGCTTTTGGTAAAATGGCCATTTTTACTATATTAATCCTGCCAATCCATGAGCATGGGAGATCTTTCCATCTTCTGAGGTCTTCTTCAATTTCTTTCTTCAGAGTCTTGAAGTTCTTATTGTACAGATTTTTACTTGCTTGGTTAAAGTCACACCGAGGTACTTTATATTATTTGGATCTATTATGAAGGGTGCCGTTTCCCTAATTTCTTTCTCGGCTTGTTTCTCTTTTGTGTAGAGGAAGGCTACAGATTTATTTGAGTTAATTTTATACACAGCCACTTTGCTGAAGTTGTTTGTCAGCTTTAGTAGTTCTCTGGTGGAACTTTTGGGATCACTTAAATATACTATCATATCATCTGCAAATAGTGATATTTTGACTTCTTCTTTTCCGATCTGTATCCCCTTGACCTTCTTCTGTTGTCTAATTTCTCTGGCTAGAACTTCAAGAACTATATTGAATAAGTAGGGAGAGAGTGGGCAGCCTTGTCTAGTCCCTGATTTTAGTGGGATTGCTTCAAGTTTCTCTCCATTTAGTTTAATGTTAGCAACTGGTTTGCTGTATATGGCTTTTACTATGTTTAGGTATGGGCCTTGAGTTCCTATTCTTTCCAGGACTTTTATCATGAAGGGGTGTTGAATTTTGTCAAATGCTTTCTCAGCATCTAATGAAATGATCATGTGGTTCTGTTCTTTCAGCTTGTTTATAAATGGATCACGTTGATGGTTTTCCGTATATTAAACCATCCCTGCATGCCTGGGATGAAGCCTACTTGATCATGGTGGATGATTGTTTTGACGTGCTCTTGGATTCGGTTTACCCAAATTTTATTGAGTATTTTTGCGTCGATATTCATAAGGGAAATTGGTCTGAAGTTCTCTTTCTTTGTTGGGTCTTTGTGTGGTTTAGGTATAAGAGTAATTGTGGCTTCATAGAAGGAATTCGGCAGTGCTCCATCTGTTTCAATTTTGTGGAATAGTTTGGATAATATTGGTATGAGGTCTTCTATGAAGGTCTGGTAGAATTCTGCACTAAACCCGTCTGGACCTGGGCTCTTTTTGGTTGGGAGACCTTTAATGACTTTTTCTATTTCCTTAGGAGTTATGGGGTTGTTTAACTGGTTTATCTGTTCCTGATTTAACTTCGGTACCTGGTATCTGTCTAGGAAATTGTCCATTTCCTCCAGATTTTAAAGTTTTGTTGAATATAGGCTTTTATAGTAAGATCTGATGATTTTTTGAATTTCCTCTGAATCTATAGTTATGTCTCCCTTTTCATTTCTGATTTTGTTAACTTGGACACACTCTCTGTGTCCTCTCGTTAGTCTGGCTAAGGGTTTATGTATCTTGTTGATTTTCTCAAAGAACCAACTTTTGGTTCTGTTGATTCTTTCTGTGGTCCTTTTTGTTTCTACTTAGCTGATTTCAGCTCTGAGTTTGATTATTTCCTGTCTTCTACTCCTCCTGGGTGTATTTGCTTCTTTTTGTTCTAGAGCTTTTAGGTGTGCTGTCAAGCTGCTGACATATGCTCTCTCCTGTTTCTTTCTGCAGGCACTCAGAACTATGAGTTTTCCTCTTAGCACAGCTTTCATTGTGTCCCATAAGTTTGGGTATGTTGTATCTTCATTTTCATTAAATTCTAAAAAGTTTTTAATTTCTTTCTTTATTTCTTCCTTGACCAGGTCATCGTTGAGTAGAGCATTGTTCAACTTCCACGTATATGTGGGCGTTCTTCCCTTATTGTTATTGAAGACAAGCTTTAGGCCGTGGTGGTCTGATAGCACGCATGGGATTATTTCTATCTTTCTGTACCTGTTGAGGCCCGTTTTTTGACCAATTATATGGTCAAATTTGGAGAAAGTACCATTCGGAAATGAGAAGAATGTATATCCTTTTGCTTTAGGACAGAATGTTCTATAAATATCTGTTAAGTCCATTTGGTTCATGACTTCTCTTAGTCTGTCTACATGTCTGTTTAATGTCTGTTTCCATGATCTGTCCATTGATGAGAGTGGAGTGCTGAAATCTCCTACTATTATTGTGTGAGGTGCAATGTGTGTTTTGAGCTTTAGTAAGGTTTCTTTTACGTATGTAGGTGCCCTTGTATTTGGGGCATAGATATTTAGGATTGAGAGTTCATCTTGGTGGATTTTTCCTTTGATGAATATGAAGTGTCCTTCCTTATCTTTTTTGATGACTTTTAGTTAAAAATTGATTTTATTTGATATTAGAAAGGCTACTCAAACTTGCTTCTTCCAACCATTTGCTTGGAAAGTTGATTTCCAGCCTTTCACTCTGAGGTAATGTCTGTCTTTGTCTCTGAGGTGTGTTTCCTGTAGGCAGCAGAATGCAGGGTCCTCGTTGCTTATCCAGTTTGTTAATCTATGTCTTTTTATTGGGGAGTTGAGGCCATTGATGTTGAGGGATATTAAGGAATAGTGATTATTGCTTCCTGTTATATTCATATTTGGATATGAGGTTATGTTTGTGTGCCTTTCTTCTCTTTGTTTTGTTGCCAAGACGATTAGTTTCTTGCTTCTTCTAGGGTATAGCTTGCCTCCTTATGTTGGGCTTTACCATTTATTATCCTTTGTATAGCTGGATTTGTAGAAAGATATTGTGTAAATTTGGTTTTGTCATGGAATATCTTGGTTTCTCCATCTATGTTAATTGAGAGTTTTTCAGGATACAGTAACCTGGGCTGGCATTTGTGTTCTCTTAGGGTCTGTATGACATCTGTCCAGGATCTTCTGGCTTTCATAGTTTCTGGCGAAAAGTCTGGTGTGATTCTGATAGGTCTGCCTTTATATGTTACTTGACCTTTTTCCCTTACTGCTTTTATTATTCTTTCTTTATTTTGTGTGTTTGGTGTTTTGACTATTATGTGACGGGAGGAGTTTCTTTTCTGGTCCAATCTATTTGGAGTTCTGTAGGCTTCTTGTATGCTTATGGGTATCTCTTTCTTTAGGTTAGGGAACTTTTCTTCTATGATTTTGTTGAAGATATTTACAGTCCTTTGAGCTGGGAGTCTTCACTCTCTTCTATACCTATTATCCTTAGGTTTGATCTTCTCACTGAGTCCTGGATTTCCTGTATGTTTTGGACCCTAGCTTTTTCCACTTTACATTATCTTTGACAGTTGAGTCAATGATTTCTATGGAATCTTCTGCTCCTGAGATTCTTTCTTCCATCTCTTGTATTCTGTTGGTGAAGTTCGTATCTACAGCTCCTTGTCTCTTCTTTTGGTTTTCTATATCCAGGGTTGTTTCCATGTGTTCTTTCTTGATTGCTTCTATTTCCATTTTTAATTCCTTCAAGTGTTTGATTGTGTTTTCCTGGAATTCTTTCAGGGATTTTGTGACTCCTGTCTATGAGCTTCTACTTGTTTATTTATGTTTTCCTGGAATTCTTTTAGGGATTTTTGCAATTCCTCTCTGTAGGCTTCTACTTGTTCTCTAAGGGAGTTCTTCACGTCTTTCTTGAAGTCCTCCAGCATCATGATCAAATATATTTTGAAACTAGATCTTGCTTTTCTGGTGTGTTTGGATATTTCGTGATTGCTTTGGTGGGTGAATTGGGCTCCGATGATGCCATGTAATCTTGGTTTCTGTTGCTTGGGTTCCTATGCTTGCCTCTCGCCATCAGATTATCTCTAGTGTTACTTTGTTCTGCTATTTCTGACAGTGGCTACACTGTCCTATAAGCCTGTGTGTCAGGAGTGCTGTAGACCTGTTTTCCTGTTTTCTTTCAGCCTGTTATGGGGACAGAGTGTTCTGCTTTCGGGCGTGTAGTTTTTCCTCTCTACAGGTCTTCAGCTGTTCCTGTGGGCCTGTGTCTTGAGTTCACCAGGCAGGTCACTTGCAGCAGAAAATTTGGTCTTACCTGTGGTCCCGAGGCTCAAGTTTGCTCATGGGGTGTTGCTTATGAGCTCTCCGCAGGGGCAGCCACCAGGAAGATCTGCGCTGCCCTTTCCGGGAGCTTCCCTTCACCAGGGTTCCAGATGGCATTTGGTGTTTTCCTCTGGAATCAGTAATGTGTGCAGAGTGCAGTCTCTTCTGGTTTCCCAGGCGTGTCTGCCTCTCTGAAGGTTTAGCTCTCCTTCCCACGGGATTTGGGTGCAGAGAACTGTTTATCTGGTCGGTCCCTTCAGGTTCTGGCGGTGTCTCCGATGCAGCGGACCTCCTGCTCCTGGGCCCTCCTCTGTGGGAACCCAGAGGCCGTATACAGTTTCCTCTTGGGCCAGGGATGTGGGCAGGGGTGGGCAGTGTTGGTGGTCTCTTCCGCTCTGCAGCCTCAGGAGTGCCCACCTGACCAGGCGGTGAGGTCTCTCTCCCACGGGGTTTGGGAGCAAAGAGCTGCTGCGGGCAGGGATCTGCCTTTTATGTCTTTTTTGAGAGCTCTCAATGTTGCAGGTTCATCAGCCCACAGATGTTTAAGCCTTTCCAAAATTTCTACTGTTGGCGCACCATTGTTCTAGTCATGACTTGGTTAATGAACTTTAGCACCGTTAAATGATGATCTATAGCATGTAAAATATAATACCCGATTTTGTGTCTATTGAATTATTTTTCTATTACCCAGTTTCTTCTTAGACTCAACATTTGAGGAAATAGATGCTGAGGATCGGTGTAACCACCTGTTATGATACTGCAATTAGTATTTTTAATGATTGAGGCATGAGTTAGGAAACCGGCTCACTACCCTATGTTCTGGTGCTGTTTTATGTCCTAGGCCAGGAATCACAAAATGTTCCTGTGAAGAATCTGATAGTACCTGCCCCCTGATTTTTAGTCCAGGTCTTAGCTACAAATAGCAAACAAACTGCCATTAGGTCCCTAAAGGGCAAGTTCTGTTGATATGAGCTTCAACCTTAACAACCGGCTGACTGACAATCTTAACAACTCCGTCTGATTCAAAAACTGTCTTCTCTAAGTTGTGGTTACCAGAGTGAACTGGTCTGCAAAAATTAAATGAAAATTACAGAAATAAGTGTGTTGTATGTTTTAAATAATTTTGACCATTGTATTTTGTTGTACTTGTTCTACTTTGATACTTTTGTCACTGAATATTATATCTAATGAAGAAATCAAATTTTACCATAGGGTTGTTTCACATAGAAAAAGAAGTGTCTCTATACCATTTCATATTATCTGTAGTTTCAGCTACCAACCAGAATGTCCTCTACGCAAAAAGGGATGGCTATGTCACTGTCAGATTAACAAAAGAGACAATGCCTAATAAAGCTTTAATATCATATAGTCTTCAGTACAAAATTAAGACATACACAGTAGGAAATGTGGTTGCTAAAATGTTTAGGGGCCGTGTTCTTTTTTCTGTCCCCTTCCCCAAAGTGTACCATGGGCTCTCTGTTGCCAAGTATTTGTCTTTATATAGTCTTAGCTTAAGATAGGTGTCGGCCAACTGCCACCACAGGCTAAACCCTGCACTTTTTACTCTTCTCATGACATGCAGATATTCTAAAGGTGCTTTCTGTCCCTTGTTGGCATGTACAACAGAACAAACCCTCTGTAGGATTGCTACACTTTCTTGTACTGGTGCTGGACCATTAGGAATTATTCTCTTTTTGTGTATCTTGAATTCCCAATGGAAAAAAAATGGCATCTGCTTTGAGATGACTGCTGAGGCTAATGGAGCCTCCTGTGTTTGCAGACCTGTCTTCCTCAGTGACGTTAACAGGCTGGTCAGATAGCAGAGTCTCGCTCTTGTCCTCATTAGCTCTGTGCTTCTGCCCATCCACTCCAGGAAAACATTTCTCCTGTGAAATGATGAAATTTAGCCAGCAGCAGCTGTCCACTTATAATGACCTCTGTGTCATGCAGCACGTACTTCTGCCTGCTGCTGATGTAACTGAGTCACTATTAGAAGGCTTTAGTTTGAAATTATCGTACATAGTATTAATAATCGGATGGCTCAGCAGTGGCTATAAGGAAGGATCGACAAAGCGTCGCTGACAGTAAAACTGAATAAAACAAAGTGAGAACAAAAAAAAAACCTCAATTTTTCACATTAGTTGGTTGTACCATGTTTTAGAAAACAATCAATCTGTATCACAATATTTAAGTAGACTGTCCTATTTCTACATAGTTTTACAAGTCCATGATGCCAAATGAGAACAGTATGTAGATGCGGCCATATGGCAACGTTTTGTCATGTCAAATCTGTTTTTTTGTGCAAATAAAATTTCAGAAATGGAAAAATATGAGTTTGGGGGTTTCTTGGCTCCTTGGTAAGTTGGCATTTCCCATTCATATAATTTATTCATATTTAATCATAATTAATAAATCCTTATCAGTTTACAGCATAGCAGCTGGCTGACAGTGTAGTAATTAATAGCATTTCTATAACTGAACACATTTAAAATCATGAATTTAACACTCAACGTCTAACACAATCCCAGCCTGCCTCTGTCTTTGACCTTAAGAGTAAGGATCTAGTATTCTGTCAATTTATCCACACTGTCTATTTAAATGCTCATTGCAGTTAAAATATAAAATACAGTTGCTCCACTAACAAGTGTTGCCCTCGTGATACCACATAGGCACAGCAATACCCAAGCACATGCATGAACATATAACATAGGTGAAGCCAAGGTAGGTAAGGAAGTCTCTCCCTGCAGAGCCTGAAATAAATCAAATGGTATAGAAAGAAATTTTAGATATTCTTACTAAAGAATGCTACATACACAAAACAAGACAAAAACTAAATGTATCAGCAGGTACAGTAAGCTTTCTGATGAAAACATATGTAACTTAACTAAGGGAGTGAAAACATATACAGTAAGTAGATGCCATGCTCAAGACTACGTGCCACACCAGAGGATTACTTAGTTCTCACATTAGCTTGATATCTCTCACATGGAAAGCATTGTAACCTGGGAAAAATCATATCCCAGTCAACCACAGAAGTGGTTGTGCTGGTATTATACTTAATCAATCAGTTCTCAATCACTTTATTTCCACTGTAAAAATATGTGGAGGGACATGATGCTTTCCATCATGTCTGGCTCTGTGGTAAGCCCTGTGTGTGCTTCAGTTCACTGAGACTCCATAGCTGCTTGCTGACTGGAAATTATTACTTGACTCATGTCTCTGTGGGAGTCCATGACCAATAGCTTGCCTAAGTCTTTGAAGAGAAGTGTAATAGTACATTGGAGATAAGTCTAAGTAAAACCAAGTTTTAGGGAAGACAAAGAAAGTGAATTCTCCTGTGTTCTACTCTTAGGAAGGAGAACACTAATCCTATTTCCATTAGTTCCTTTTGAAAGGCTGCTCATAGACGTTTATCTAAAAGCACTGTGTTCTCTAGACTTCCCCCTTTCTATATTTCTGTGGAGGTCACAGTGCAGACAGACGTCCCAGAATATGGACGCCGATTTCTCTGAAGTTTTAAGTCTAACAATGATGCACACATAAAGTTTTCGCAATCATCAGCTTGACTTATGGGATTTAAACCAACTAACTCTAGAAAAAAAAATCAATATCCTAAAATGATGCATGTATCTCCATCCTAAGGGAGAAAATATGAGTTTATTGTAACCAATCGCAAGGAAGATCTGTGTAGTTCTATCCTGTGTAGGCATTGAGCTGCCAGTGCTCAGCGGGGCTCCTAATCAGCTTGGGTTTACAATCACTGGGTACAGAGCCTCTTCTAGTATAAACAGTCAGTGCTTATCATCTTTCTAACTGGATCTTAGTTTATATTTGACATTTTTCTCTGTACATACCTCTATTATTTTTATCCTGAATCCTTGACACTGTTTAGCATACTGGCATATCCACTTACAGTTGCCATTTATTTTCTGGTTGACCTCAATATTAACATCCTATGTGAACACTATTCTAGTTCTCTTTCCCTTTATTCACTATCTAACATAACATGGGTGCTCAATAAATAATTATTGACTAGACAAATACATCAGCACTTTATTCTTAGATGCAATATTTCACCCATGAACACTTTTAATTATAAATAAGAAATGAAGGAAAAGTGCATTATACCATAGTATTAAATAATTATTAACAGCCTAAATTAGCATAAAAAGCACCCCAGAAGAAAAGAAACCATAGACACTGTGATCTAAAAATTGAATTTATTTCGTTCATTCACTATTGCTTTCCTCTTCTAGCTTTCTATTATTTTTAAATGCCTGCATGGTACATAAAGCTTCTCATACTCCTATTGTGTGAAATGGTGTCATTATATTATCTCTTCTAAGTTGCGTTCATTTTCCTAGATGCAGGTTTAAAATGAACCTTTAGAAAAAAAACATTATGAAAATCATCTGGGTACGTATCAAATACCCAATATTGAAGCATGTCAGGTTGAATTGGCTTTCTTTTCCTGAAGGGACAGCATATTAGCTTTCTCCATTCTCTGTCTACATTTCAGCAAGTTCTTAATAAAATGCCCCATGTTGAATATACGGCCATGCAAGTGGTTATAGCACTTATTGCTCTTGCAAAGATCCTAGGTTCACTTCCCAGCATCCACATTGTGCCTCGCAGTTACCTAGTTCCAGGGGACTTAATGCTGTCTTCTGGTTTCTGTAGGCTCCTGCATTCAGGTAGTGCTATAAACGTAAGAAATCGCATACACATACATATAAAATGAAGACTTTCTTAAGATGCAAAGAGATGAGAGCATGATGAATGGCTGACTATGGGCGTTCGCAGGTGGGTCATAATGGTGAACTAAAAGATTTGACCCGTGCTACCATGTTTGTCAATGATTACATAGAAAACATTAATCACAGGAGACTCTAATTCACGGATGACACCAAGATGGGAGGAACAGCTAATATAATTGATATATGTTCAGGTTCATTCACTCATGTTCAGAGAGTAAACAGGGCAGGGCGAGAACTAGTTTAACAGGAATTGGAGGTACAAGTGGCTGTAAAATAAACATAAACAGGGTTGGAGAGATGGCTCAGCACTTAGGAATACTGACTGCTCTTCCAGAGGTTCTGAGCTTAATTCCCAGTAATCACAGGTGGCTCACAACCATCTGTAGTAGGTCTGATGCCTTGTTCGGTGTGTCTGAAGACAGCTACCATATACTCAAATGCATAAATAAATAAATCTTTAAAAATAAAGAAATAAACATAAAAAATACTGTGACATCATACCTCAGTACCTAATATCTACTCATCTTTGGGTTTCATAAATGGAAATACTAATATCCAAATTTAATTATTTAATTAATTTATTAAAACTTAAATACATTATAACAATACTACCAAAAGGGTATTAACTGAACTCTATAATTGTTTGGTTCTTCACACTTAATACTGTGATTGCAATCTAAGTAGCCAAGTAACTCATAAAAGAATACAAATTATTGATATAGCCCTTGGTTGCCACCCAAGGTTGAGGGTGGACTCTTATTGTTGAAGACAGCACACATTTAAGACAAAGGACTTATTATTTGAGCTGGAACTGACCCAAAGCCCTTTCTCCTACAGCCTAGACTGTATGGTTCCAGAAATACTATGCAAAGTCTCAAAGGAAAATAAAACAATCAAATAGTCTTATCCAGTTGTAACACCTATGAACCATCAAAATCACCTAATTACCATCATGACAGGATATGCATGAAGGTGCAGTAAGTGCCACTCACATGTTGGTGACAGTCATCAACCATCTTACTAGAGTAAGGGTCACTTCACAGAAGGGATATCATTCTGGAAACCTAGCCAGCTTCCAGGTGTTAATGGTCCTTAGGAAATAGTATACTACCACACATTGCTAGCCAAGAATAATTTCTTGCTTTGTTCTAATCTTATCCTTATAGCTACAGATAAGCGTAGCTATCACCCTTCATCAAGGGAGCCTCTCTTAACAGCAGTTGAAGACCATCACAGAAAATGCAACTGGCCATAATCTACAGATCAATGGATTATGGTGACTCCCTCGCTGATTGATTCTACATGATAACTTCTACATCTTTGGCTAAGGAAGTATGATAGAAAAGGGGGAGGAAAAGTATAAAAGCCAGAATATCAGGAGTTGAGCTGTGAAATCGTCTCTTGTAACAATGGCTGCAGTGCTGGGAATTGAGACAGGGACAATATCAGTGCATATGTTAACTTGCAATGGGAGGGACTTCATGCTGTAGATAAGGAACTGCAAGCAACTAGTGACTAATGGAAGAGTCAATCTAAAAATTAAAACAACATGGGATTTAAAATATTTTAAAGAGCAAGACATTTATTGAAGAAATAGAACGCATCCACAAATTATAATTATTCTGAAAGTCTACTACCTCAATAAAAATCATCTTATGAATGCAGTATCAAGCTTGGGGTATTGAGGTGTGCTTCAGGTGACCCATTTATAGAATTTTCAAAATTTGAATGTCTGGCAAAAGTTTCAAGGCAGGCAGGTATTTCATGACAGAGTCTTTAGTAGAACTTGTATTTTTCTATGGAAACCAACCATGGGGGCCTCATGGTTCACTTTTTTTGTTGTTGTTCCTTTGAGCCAACTTTATACATTTGCTCCATATTCTTCAAACTTGCCAGGATTTGAGTACTTTGTATCTGAATGAATGAACTGGGGGAAGGGCTAGATGAGGCGACTCAGTAGTTTAGAGCCTTCACTGCTCTTGCAGAAGACCCAGGTTTAGATCCTAGCATCTTGGGCCTCAACAACGTCTTGTAACTTCAGTTCTAGGTAATCTGGTGTCCTCTTATGAACTCTGTCAACACACGGTGCACCTACATCATGCACATGCACACGCACACACACACACACACACACACACACACACACACACACACACACATACACACACAGGGAGAGAGGGAGGAGAGAGAGAGAAAGAGAGAGAGAGAGAGAGAGAGAGAGAGAGAGAGAGAGAGAGAGAGAGATTCATGAAACAAAGCATTTAGACATTATGTGATTATGTGATTGGCCCCAGAAAATAAAGCCAGATGGATAGGATAGCACAATTACATTATATATTAGAGTAAAATTTTCATGGTGACTTGGGAGGTTTCTGTGTTTTGCCTGTGGCATGTAGTACCTACCATTGAGGCAAAACTAGTTGAAGGTAGTGAACTGTATTTCAGGAGCTGGTGGAATATAAACTTTTTTTTTTTTTTTTTGGAGCTGGGGACCGAACCCAGGGCCTTGTGCTTGTTAGGCAAGCGCTCTACCACTGAGCTAAATCCCCAACCCCAAATATAAACTTTTAAACCTTTGTCCATTTCGTTTTCTGCTGTGCTTAGACCATAAATCAGTGCCTATCGCAGTATAGATGTACATTAAATATACTTTGATTTTATGACTGATGCTACTCAGATATAGAATGGATTACAGTCTGCTTCAGAGCACCATAGTGAAAATTCATTAGCTAGCTACATAGGTGGAGTCAGATGGGATAAGGTGAATATTGAATTAATTATAAGTTAAAGTCACTTCCAACCCTGAGCAAAAGTCTAGTGTGTGTGTGTGTGTGTGTGTGTGTGTGTGTGTGTGTGTGTGTGTGTGTGTGTGGTGTATGATTATAAAATGAAAAGTAAAACATACTGTCAAGTCTTTGTGATATGGATACAGACATTGGTTCCTGGAACATAAAATTAAATAGCCAATTGCTCAAGATGCATTTTTTTCTGATGTTTAGTTATATCTTTTATTCATGTTGACTTCTGTAGTTTGTAACATTTCAGCTGTAATGTGCCAACTAAAAAGTAATTAATCATTTCTTTGCAATGAAAAAATATTTTATCCTCTGATATCTGTAATATAACATGAAATTCTTGTTGCCTTGAGGTTTGGAGTGATTTCTTATTCTATCCTTCAAGGAAAACCATGGCAACAAATCAAACCATTGGGAACTGATTTCGATGTCATTGTGTGGGGTAGTAACTGGCATTTGAAAAAAAATCATCTTATGAATAACATAGAAAATACTATTTGGAAGCCAAAATGTAGCAGAAAAGTACAGCTAAGTTTTTAGTTTTTAAGTGCTTATAAAAATTGTATGTACCTTTTATCATGATGTTCTAACTCTTTGACTTTCCTAAACATTAGGAGGGAAATTATCTTGCAACCTTGAAGCAAAGAAAAGTCTCAGCTTTGAGTTTGAATATCAGGAATGAATGTATTCTAAACGCACTTTCCAGGAAATGAATTCTAACCATGAAAATAGTAACATTAATTAATTGGCGTTTTTCAGATTATTTGAAGCAGATATGGTAATTGACTTTTTTTTACTAAGTTTTATTTATAAGGGATAAAATACTCGTATGAGTATCCAGTTTTTGATCAGGATCCAAAAGAAAAGAAGTGTCTAACTGTGAACAGGCCAGTGATTGCATATCAGTGGGATTAGACCTGTGAAGTAACAGTCTTCCTAAGACAATCAACAATGAAGAAACTCCTTTTTAGAAAGGGTATCATATGGGCCTAGAATCTGATGTCATCATTTTGATAGTGTGTTGAATATGCATAACCTCCCTCTCTAAGGAATGCTTAGCAATTTATAGGTTTGTTTTAATTAGTTTTCAAGATTCCTCATAGGTCAACATTAATAAAACTTTAGCCCTAGTTTTAGATTTAGACTTTGGTAAAACAGTGTTACAAACACTTTCGTTAAGTGACTTCTACTTGCTACAAATCCCCCTCCTGGCATGGCACCTTATTTCTCCTCCTTAAATTTAAAGGCAGAAACATCCATAAATCGTCTTATGTATGAAAGTGTGGGGAGTTCAGTAGACCCTGCAGACTCATTGTCTAGTTCAACAGCCTAATTCTGCCTCCTTCTGTGCCCCTTCACCCCATCCATGTGTCCCTCAGTAGGATTCAAATAAAGTCAGCATAATATTCCTTCATATTAGAGTGTGTCTAATGGCAGATTTTTAATTAAATTATTATTAAAATACTTGTAAACTTATCTCATTTCTTGGTTTCTTAGTGTCAATTTTCTCTGCTTTATGAAATAACATTTGCTTTAAACAAGGTTGACAGGTCAAACCATCTGCATTTTAATTCTCTTTGAGACCATTAAGTTCCATTTCTCTCCTATCTCTGGAAATGTTTTGTTGAAAATATCTGGGTCGTATATTCTTAGAACTTTTCATTAATAAGAACTTGCTGATTGTTTCATGAGCATCTGGCTGAGTTTTCTAGTGTTTCTCACTACTATAAAAGCTTAATAATTTAAAAAATGAGAACAGCTCATTGTATGTTTGCTTTATTGTAATATAATTTAAAAATTGATGTGTACACACATACATGTACTTAAGGTACACCTCAGAGTGATTTAGAATATATATATATATATACATTATATAATAGTTATTACAGTAAAATTAGCCAACATTTCCATCTCCACGTGATTCTTTTTCATTGTGAGTATGTATGTGCATGTCCCTGTGCATGCATGCATGTATATGTGTGAACACTTGTAAATTGGTGAAATGAAGACATTTGATACTACTCTAAGCCAATCTCAAGCAAATAGTTTGGTACCACTAACTATATTATATAGTATACCTATAACTTACTGATCTTAAAACAAAAATTTAGTGCTCTTGCATGGGAGACTTACCGAACTTCTTCCCTACTACTCACCTCAAGAACCACCATTAAGCTCTTTGATTCTATAGCTTTAGTTTCCATGTGTAAGCATGACGTTATAGCATTTGGTTTTTCCATTTATCTGAGTGTACCCCTGGAGCACCAATGGAAAGGTTTGTTTCTCTTTCTTGACTGAATAACATAGCATCATACAGAAATACTACATTTTCTCTACCTATTTATCTGTGTGTGGATCTTTAGACCATTTCCGTAACATGGTCATTATGATTAATACTACAGTGATTTCAACGTGTAAGATACTACATTCTTGGAGTCTCTACACGGGATGAAGGGTTTTTCTTTTCTCCCTATCTTCAATGTTTGTTGCAGCTCTCCTAATACCTATGAGATAATGTCATTAATGTGTTGTTATCTGCTGTTCAGAGATGTTGAATACCTTCTCATGTATATGATGTCATTTGTGTGCCTCTTTTTAGAGAGGCATTTAGGCTATTACCCATTTTAATTTTAACTTATTTTGGGCTAAGTATAATTTTTTTAATTTTTAATATGCCTTACTAGCTCCATAGTTGGGCAGTTCCTGAGCCGCCCCATGGCTAGCGCACACTTTAGTAAGTATAATTTCTTTTGCATTTAAAAAAAATATTTTCCAGTGGTACTAGGAGTCACACGTCAGACTTCATGCATGCTAGCACCATGGTCTACCGGCTGAGCTATATTTTCAGTCTACTAGTCCTTTTGGAAAGCAAATAGAGCCACGTACCTTTTCTATGAAAGGTCCTAATTTCTCTTTGAATATAGATGACCTAAAATAGAAAAGGAACATCTAATGAATCATTTATTAATTATACTTGACATTATGTACCCAATGCTGTACACATGCCTGTTTGTATTATGTGGTTATGACAATCTGGCACAGCACAAATATGCTTCATTTTTAGCACTGGGGAATCTGAGGTCTAAGGGCTGAGGAATATTCTAAGGCAGAGCCTTATTACCCATTTTATTTTATTTTTTATTAGATTTTTATTTACATTTCAAATGTTATCTCCTTTCCCGGTTACCCATCCATAAACTTCCTAGCCCATCCCCTCCCCCTCCTTCTATGAGGCTGTTCCCCTACCACCAACCACCCTTTCCTGCCTCCCCTCCATAACATTACCTTACATTGGGGGCCCAGCCTTGGCAGGACCAAGGGCTTCTCCTCCCATTGGTGCCCAACAAGACCATCACCTGCTACATATGCAGCTGGAGCCATGGGTCTGTCCATGTGTACTCTTTGGGTAGTTTATTACCCATTTTAAATGGGATTATTGATTCTGCATTTAAGCTATAGAAGTTCCTTGAATGTTTTGATACTGATAACTCTGTATCAGTTAAGTTGTTTGAAAACATTTTTACTATTTCATAGCTGGAAAGCATTTCTATTGCATTTATTGTTTTCCTTCAGTGTAGATGCTCTTAGCTTGATAATAACTCTGATTCACCTATGCTCTTTCAGTTTTATTGCCTGTGTTTTTAGAGGTGCAGCTAATAAATCACCAACAAGACCGAGATCATGAAGCTTTTCTCTGTGTTTTGTTTCTTTTTGGAGCTCTATGTTTTCAAGTGTTTAATCATTTTAGGAGCTAATTTTTGTACGTGATTAGGGATAAGGTTTGCATTTCATTCATTGTCTTGTGGAAGTCTAATTTTACTGGAACAATTTATTGTTGAGACTACCCTTCTATCAAAAAACATCCTTGGAACATTTTTCAAAATTAGTTAAACATTTATGCCTGGTTTATGTCTGGGATCTCTTCTTTGTTCTGTTTGTCTATATTTCTGTGTCTATTCAACTACTATAATATTTTTGATTACTGTAGCCTTGAAATTTGACTAAGTAAAGTGGTGTCATACCTGTAGATCTGATGGACTATTCAGAGTATTTTGTGGCTCTGTAAAACTTTTAGATTTTACTCCATTTCTGTAAAAAAGCTATTGAAATTTGATAATCATTCTATTGGATCTGTAGATCAATCTGGACACTATAGACATTTTTAAATGTTTTTTTATTCTTAAATCCTTTTTAACAGTCCAGATTTTATCTCCCTCTCAGTCCATCCTCTGACTGTTCCAATATTATTTGTTCCAATATACTATCATTTGATCAGTTTCCAGGCATTTGCTTTTGTACCTTCTTCCATCAATGTTTATAGTTTTAAATTTTCATTTATTGCTAAGGGTTTCAATTTATTTTGATGCTATTATAAGTGGTATTTTTAAAAGTCTATATTTGAAAGCTTTTTCAAAGTATGTGTATTCCTTCTCAATCAAGTGTTCATGCTAATTTTATACCCTGTACCTTATTGAATTTATCATGCAAATTAATAGCAGTTATTTAGTGGTATCCTTAGGGTTTATATGCTATGATGAAGATATGATTATGATATAACAATATGTGTATAAGATCATGTCACCTACAAACAGACTGTGCAGCTTCTGTTCTCTTTGGCTTAGATGGTTTAATTTATTTTCCTTATACCATTGCTCTGGGTAGAACTCAGAGACTCAACAGAAACTCAAGAGAAATGGTTAAACTGAGCATCAACCCTTTGTTCAGATTTCAAAAAATCAACTATTAATGGTTGAGTAATAATGTTGTCTTTAAGCTTGTCAAAATCAATTTCCATTACATTAAACAGTATTTCATTCATCTTAAAACACTGTGTCTTAGTCATAAAAGGATGTTTAAATAATTAGAGCTTCTGTGAGTTCATGAACATGATAGGTCATCTCAAAAGACATCTCACCTCTCCTTCCCATTCTCCAGCTCTTATATTCCTTTCTGCACCCTTTTGCACGATGTCCCATGGTCCTTTCTGATGGGGAAGTTAATACTCCATTCAGGGTTGAGCACTCAGTCTCTAATTCTTGGCACATTTCTCCATTGACTTCTGTCTTCTGCAAATAGACATTTCTTTGATCAGGGTCAAGAGCAACTCCGGTCTATGAATGTATACACATAAATATTTGCAAGGCAATTTGAAAGCAAGACCAGGACCTTTAGCAAAATGACAATAGATGTGGTTACATACACAAATCCCACAACAAATTAAGCCAGCAAATCCTGGCATAGATACAGCAGATGGTTTCCAGGCCCCACCCTTACTGAGAAGCTATTGGCAATAATAGTCACAGAGGCGTGTGCCAGAATTGTTCTTACTTCAAGATGTAGCTATTAGTATATTTTCCATGGTTTGGCTCTAGTAGGTGAACCCACACCCAAGCATGTGCCGGCATCACTAACTGAACCTAGTTGACTACCCCTGCCAAAAAAGGGGAAGTCATTAAATTTGAAGGTAGATGTGTTACAAGTGCAAATAGAAAGATTTTATGAAGGGATTTAAAAGGAGATGTATATGATCGTATTTCATTGTATACATGTATGAAATTCATAAAGAAACAAAACATGTCTAAATCTGTTACATGTTTTTCTGCATGTGATGAAGTAATTGCAAATCACATAATTTTCTTTCTTATAATCTTACTATGACATGGAGAATGTACCCTAAAGGTCCATATGTTTGAGTGTAAGCTCCCTCAGGCTTGAGTGGCCCAGGCCCTGTCCCCAGACTACTCTGAGGACTGGCCGGCACTCTGAGATGCAGGCAGCTAAGCTCCACCCTACAGAGAAAACAATAAAATCCCTCCAATCCCTGAGGTGGCTCCAAGAACAGGCCACAAACTTCCACCAATTCCAGGACACCCTGGAAAGCCCCAACTCCCACAAAGCCCTATATAAAGTCTGCCTTTCACCCAGTTCTTTGCTGTTTCTTTCCTGACAAGAGGCAGGCAGCCTCCTGTGTTTCCCCCCAAAAAATTCTTTTGTGTGGGGTTTATTGTGCTGTGTGACTTTGTGGTATTTCTTAGCTCCTAACTGCCAGAATACCTTTCCACTCAGAACTGTAACACTTGCATGAGCATCTCATCTCTAATCAAAGTCTAAAATTTGCTATTTTAAGAGGTTGTGGAACCCCTAGGAAGTGGAACCTAAGCAGTAGAGATAGGTCACTAGGACAAAATATATAAATTATATCCATCTCTGTTTCAGTTCTTGGTCAGGCTGCCATGTGCGGTCGTCTGTCACCATATTCTCATTACTCTTAGAATCACCTCAACATACTTTTCCCTTTTAATAGACTAAAATTCTCCTGAAACCATGAACCAAAATATATCTTCCTCTTTTACATAGTTTCTATCAAATGACTTGTCCCAACAATAAGTAAATGGCTTAATAAATTCTGTCATTATAATGTACTATAATGAGTTATTGATTGATTCACATACACTGAATCTCACTTCAATTCCCATGAGTAAACCCACTTGACGGTGTTGAATGGTTCTTTCCACGCACTGGAGTTTTTTGTTAAGGATTTTGTTCTGTAGATCTGGATTATAACAAGAGTCCACTTCAGGGTTTCTCACTGGCTTATTACCATGTTTGTGAATATGTATGAGTCTTTCTAGTGTCTTACTGGCCCATGATGCATCAGAGGATGGACCATGGGCAAAGAGGTTTGGTACTGGACCACAGTTGAGGAAAACTACAGCTGAGTCAGATCAGAACTCACATCTCAGACCAAGGCTTAAATACTTACTGTCACATTTTAAATTTGATTCTTTGCATATGATTATAAGATTGGTTAGAATCTCTTGAAAAAGTACTTGTATCATTGCATTTTACTTTAAGCCACCATACTGTGATAAGTGCAATTCAGTTTCAAAACCAGGCTTTACTTCTTACAAATGTGTTGATTCTGAGCAGTATAACCTCTCTATATACCTCATTTTCCAGATCTGAAAAACAGGGTTTTTAGGGACCAAGCAGCTGTCTGCATATGGCAGATAGGACAACAAATACAAATTTGCTAAAGAAGGGATTGATTATATCTTGTGTTGCTAATTTTGAAGTTCTAACACCAATAAACATGACTATGGGCCTAATATATGTGCCCTTTTATTCATAATTTATCATGAGAAAAATTTACAATGATGTGAACACCTAAGCCAAGCGCAAAAGCATTATTCCAGCTTCCTGAGTACAGAGGGATTGAGCTCTATTTCTTCTCGTTTGCACCTAAGTTTTGTCACTTTATCTTATATTTATAGACCTGTCTTATTATTATAAATATTTTCTTACTTAGCTGGTGATTTTAGCTTTTTCTCATAATAATATTTCACACTTACAATAATATTTTATAGGCATTGTTTTAAATTAAAAGCAAACACAGTAGATTCTTTGTATTTCTGATAAGATTGTGGGTTGTTTTTGGGGGTTTTTTGTTTGTTTGTTTGTTTGTTTTGTTTTGTTTTTTTGATACCTTGTTTCTCAAGAGGCCGATTTTCTTTTCCCACTTAGCACCACGAGAATAAGCTGGCTGACTGATAGCCTAGGTTTCTAGGAAGGCATGACCTAAGGACCAAATATTAAAAAACATAATAAAAACCCTAGAACAAATGTTGTTCCCTACAAGTGTGATTCTATTACTCTATGCTGTTTTATAGTAAATAATTGGCAGTTAGCCATGTCTTTCCTTCAACATTTTCCCATCTACGAATAAAATAAATCAACTTCATTTTTCAGTGTGTCAGACAGTGAAGTATGATGCTATTTACAGAAGGTTAATTGAATTCTGGAGTTACAGATAGACTTCATTATTAATGAGAGTATTATTGAATGAGAAATACATTTTTCTCCTTTTAGGAATTTTTTTTTGAAGTTTTGGAGAATTACAGGAAATACCTTTAGAAAATGCCAGTGTTTCTATTTCTATATGTTTGAGTAGAGCTCTGTGGATGCTAGAGAGCTGTCTGGTCCTCTTATATTAATCTGAGGTACAAATTTTCATTGCTTATAAGGAATTCAGGCTAAAGGTAAATTTTCTATGTTGGTATACAGATACCCATTTGAAAATGGATTATGGTAATTCAGCCCAATGTCCTTTTCACTAGAAAAAGCCTTTAGATCAGTGGTTCTCAACCTTCCTAAAGAGAAAATTTGGTAGAAGGTCAACTGAATCTTATTGCTGATTCTGAATTATTACCTTGGTATATAATGAAGGATTTTCTTGAGACATAATAGAAAGGAAGATAGAGGAAACCTACCTAACGTTGACACCTTTTACTCAGATTCCAAGTATGGTTTTCAGTTCAGTTCTACTAACTTGTTAAACTGGATCCTAATCCTTAAGGAGTTTATTTGAGTGTCAAGATTATATTATTTATTCTATAGATTGTGATTAAGGCAAATCTTCCTCTTTCAGAACTTGTTATGCAAAAAAAGAATTAGACAGGAAGAGAGGAATGTAATGTTGGGTGTGAGTAAAAGTTTATTCTCACCTTAAGCTGCTCTTCTGAAAGCCGTTTATTGGTTTAACATGCCAGACTCCTCAAAGTTCTAGCATGCACCCTCCAGGAGTGCTGAGGGCCTGAAACTTTTCATTCTTGTTCTATAATTACAGTAAAAATAGTCATCAGTGTGTCCATTCACAGGTGTCTCTCACACCTGCAGATGATGGAGTTTAGGACCCCTTGTAAATGCCAAAATCTTCAGATGCTTAGATCCCCCAAACTTAACATGGGTTAGCAGGGAACTAGAGAGTTGGCTCAGTGGTTACAAGTCTTACAGCTATTCCAGAAGGCTCAAGAGCCACCCAGTACCACCTCTGTCACTACTGCTTCCACATAAACAAAGCCCTTTTGTTTACCACAAAGCACATATAAACATAAATATAAACATAAAAACACATTCATAGGTAAAAAAATAAAAATAGACATAACAAAGTAGGAGGAGGAAAGGCCTTGAAAAAGACCATAAGCTATCAGCCTGATAAGTAACTAAGTAATGCTGAGAATGGGAGAGAGCACACTAGTTAGTTATCTAATACTAAGTGGTCATCTCTGAAAAATGTGCAGACATGCAGCATTATGTAGACTGAGAAGGTTATATTGAAGAGTGTGTGTGTAACAACAATTCATGAAAAAAAGAAGCCATGAATTTAAAAGGGAGCAAAGGAGACCAGTATATGGGAGGGTATGGAGGTAAGAAAGGGAGGTGAAAGTGCTTTAATTATATTATAATCTCAAAAATAAAATGTATAATAAATAATAAAAAATCTTTCAGATGGCATAGTAAATGCTGATAAGTCATGCATAGTCTTCAATATACTATGGATCATATCTATTATATATAACTCGTGATGCATTATAAATATCATACAAATACATATATAATGACCAGAGATGAATGATAAGCAAAATATTTTACATGTTCAATATAGGTGATTTTTTAAACATTATTTCTTACCATAGTTGAATATACAGATGTGAAGCAAATGTCTAACTATATTTGACTCAAGAATAGGTTAAAACAATCAAGATAGCTGAAATTTTCAAAGAAATTCTTGTTTATGTGCTCAAGTTTCATACTTAACATATTAGTAGTTTTGAAACATCAAATACTGTTACTCACCTTCCCAAAATTTACAGTTGAAAACTGAAATCTATATTCTATATGTCAAGATGATTAATTCACTCCTTCAACAAGGTTTAGCTAGCATGTTTTTGTCCCAGACCATGGCTGTGTGGCAGTGATACAGAGATTATTTTAGCATGCTCCCCTCCTTTACGATATAGCCATGCTTCTGGGCTATCAAGGGGAATAGAGTTAGTGCTCATTTCTATTTCCTAAACTGGGAGTGGGAGAGAGATGGACCCTGGACAATTGGTGAGCTCCAGATCAGTTAAAAAAGCAAAGAAACAAACACCTGTATTTAAAAAATAAAACAAAGACCTATTAAGGCAGATTATGAATACTGACTACTGGCTTTCACATGTGTAAGCACACACATGTGCGTGTGCCCTTGCATTAATACAGCAATGAGTACATACACAAACACACACACACACACACACCACCACCACCACCACTACCACCACCTCACATCACACACACACACACACACACACACACACACACACACCCCACCACCACCACCACCACCACCACACATCACACACACACACACACACACACACACACACACACACACACACACACACCATCTATCCTACTTTTATGTTTTTTGAGGATATCCAAGTCTTTTGTTATTTCTTGTATTATACATGACAATACAACGTTTTTGTCTTCCTCCCTAAATGAACAAAAACCACTTAAATGAAAGCACTGCCTAGCTTGCCTCTATATTCTCACATGTTGAAGGTCCTTAACTATGTGTTCAATAGCTATTTGTATAAGGAATAAGCCACGTATCACACTGAAATCAGCTGAATTAAATATATGTATTGGTATATTCATTTAACAGCATTCTCTGTAACAGTAAACCCCAAATTGTAACTTATTCCAACAGATGATTATTCATGGGCCCCTGTGACCAAAATAAATATTGATGAATGTCAATTGGTCTTTCTGTAAACAATGATTTTCTGTACACAATTTTGTCCACTTCATTCCCTGCCATCTTCAGACATGGAGAATCAGGGCAGCAAGAGAGAGCGAAAGGAGTAGGGCACTGTCCACAAAGCTTTATGTGCCATGTCCTTGAATGTGTCACACAGCTCCTCACCTACAAATCCTTTGGGTGTAGTGTAATGTTCTTTGACCTGTTTACACACACCTTCAAGAAAGAATGCGGCCTACCTATATGCTTGTAAAGAAACATTGACAATGTGCAGAAAGTGAGAATTTAGAGTAACCTATTCTAAATGAGTTGGTTCCATCAAAGCACACCCTTCAAGGATTACTATTCGTTGGAAGAAGCACCATGACCAAGAGTGAGTTAGGAATTTTAAAGTTGGTTTTGTTTTGTTCTGGTTTAGGCTTACACTTGCATATTATATTCCAGCAATAAAGCAAGTCAGGACAGGAACTCCAACAGGGCAGGAACCTAGAGGCAGGAACTAATGCAGAGGCCATGGAAGAGTGCTGCTTACTTGTTTGCTCCTCATGGCTTGCTCAGCCTGCTTTCTTATAGAACTCAGGACCAACATTCCAGAAGTTGCACCATTCACAAGGGACTTGACATTCCCCCAAACATCGCTAATTAAGAAAATGCCCTACATGCTTGCCTGCCTACCGCCTGATCTTACAGAGGCTCAATTGACGTTTCCTCATCTCAGATGACTCTACATTGTCTCATGTTGACATAACACTAGAGAAAGTCAGATAACTCACCCTTTATCAACTGGGCACATAAATAAATTACCATTAATCCACAACTTTTCCTTCTTGTTCGTGCCCAAGATCACACATTAATAAAGACATCACAATAGAAAACATTTACACACTTAAAATTCATACCAACTTACAAAGTCAAATGCCTTTAAATTTACCCCTTTAAAAATATCAAGTCTCCAATCCAAGTGGACATAAAACTAACCATAAGACTCATTAGAGAGATTGAAAGAAAAAGAAAACATTCACTCAATACTAATTGATCGTTGGGTGTGTGTGTGTGTGTGTGTGTGTGTGTGTGTGTGTGTGCGTGTGCGTGTGCCTGTGCCTGTGCCTGTGCCTGTGTATGTTTAACTTTCTATGCTGTTTAAAAATGTTCAAGAAAACATCTTTAGTAGGGAAGGATTAACGTGGCTCATGATTTCAAAGTTTTGTTCATGGTTAGCTAACTCCATTACTACTAGCCTTTGACAAAGCAGAGTAGAACACTGAAAACTGTGGTGATGAAGGTGATTGTTAACTTTATTACATCCAGGAAAGTAGAAAGGTATAGGGGACAAGATACACCTTCAAAGACACACCACCTCCAGGAAACTACTTCCTCCAAGCAGACCTTACCAACTAAGCATCAATTTAGTATGATTCACCAACAGATTAATTCAATTACAAACTTAGGATTCATGTTCCAATTGCATCAATAATGCCACCAGCTGGGAACCTTGCTGTCGAGTCATGAGTTGGCTTCCCTGTATGTGAGATGGGTGGGACATTCGTATGCAAATCACAATATTTGAAGAAAGATTTTCCACAGGAAATTTCATTTTATATAACCTATAAAATAAATCTGTAAGATCATTAAAGTATCAGCAGCTACAAAATTATTTATTAGTTTCATACACACATGTATATATTTATGATAAAGGCAAGTAGTTTGTTAAATACTATTAAAGGAAGAAGAACAACAATAAATTGAAAATGAAAGCGTTCAAAACTGGAAGTAATAGTGAGTAATAATGCATTTAATGCTAGCCCACTATAAGTAGCAATTATTACACAATTATTTCACATATAGCTTTTAGAAATGTATTTATTCTAACAGTGAGCAGTGTTATATTAAAATTACTTGTCTGCCAACTATTCAATGGATGTTAGTTAATTACCATGGAGAATTTTAGTTTATTATCATCTAAGAGATTCATGTTATATTCACACAAATGCTTCCTGGTTTCTTTTCTTTTAATTGTAAATATCCTGGAGCTGAATCTGACTTATTTCTAAGTAGCAATAACACTGAATGTTGTCTCACCAACATGACTACCTAAACATCAGTTGACCAAAGACAGCAATTAATGATCATGCTAATGTGAGCAGAGGCAAGTCTAGGAGGCCTCAACCCTATGCAAAAACTACAGGCAGTGAAGGAATGCCGAGAGTGCGAGAGTCTTCCCCAGGGATGAACACACCCATTTGTTATCCAATATATATGTAATATACATATACACTGTAATCACACATATATATGTGTCTGTTTATGTAATAACAATGAATGTAAAAAGAGGGCAAGATTCTGAAACAGAGCAAGGAGTGTTTATGAGAAACTTTGCAGAGAGGAAAGAAAAGGAAGAAATGATGTAATTATATTATCTCGGAAATAAACAATTTTAAAATGTGAATATTTCATTTTATTATTTTGACTTTTATTGTTTAAAAGTAAATGTTTATTGTGAAGTTTATAAGAATTAGTAATTAAGAAAGATTAAGAAACAATAGCATCAACAATAATAACTCCCAAGGAGTTTGGATATATTCTTTCAGAATTTACTATGAATATTTGACTACTTAACTTTTTGATGTTATTTTATGAACATGAAGTTCACTCTATGTTCTCTTCTCACTCAACATTATACAATAATCCTATTTTCACAAATCCTTTTACAGTATTTTAACAGCCTCACAGTATTCTACCACTTGACATAACAAAATTTGTAAAGTTA